>NC_080389.1:59316130-59559336 GCF_028751815.1 Salvia miltiorrhiza | reverse complement strand
TGAGATGGAGGGAGTAGTATCTTATCACTCCAATTTCTATTTAAAGTTTCTTAATTAATTTTTTGAAATTTATACTTGATATTATTCACAAAACCCTTTTTTTTCCTCTTCACTTTTTGGGTGCATTTCCACTTGGTTTTGGTTGTAGTGAAAGAGATTAATTGGGCAAAGTCCATCAATAAATGTCGGGGTGGTGCCATTTATATTGCGAGGTGAGTAAGGTTGACTTTTCAATTTTATACCTCATTATGTTTATTTATACAAAATTATCAAAACTAATTCTTCCCTATATTTTATGAGAAACTAAGTAAAAGGGGCTGAAAATAATTTAAAGTGACTATACTCTAGAGTAGCATGGACACGAACAAGTGTTTAGTTACAATTTTATAGTCATAAAATAAAATAATGAAGTCTTTATTTTTTTTGTTTGTACACGATTTATCGAAAAGGACAATAATAGTCATAACTCGTACTTTCGTGTTTGTAGTGTGCAATATCAAATTCCATGTGCGCTCTGCTCACATAAAATCCGGATATCGAATGAAGATTCACGTTTATTGATTTACGAATATTTTATTATATACTTAAAATGTATGTACAAATATTGGGAAAACTATAATTAGTATGAATCGTTGCATAAGACAAGTTTACCAACGAAACTCACCCAAATAATAGACATTTCTCTCTCATCAATAATGTACAATCTAATCTAATTTAATCATTTTTATATCTTTGCAATCACGACAATCCAACCTAATTTTTTTTTTTGATATTTTAAATTCATAGCCATCATATTTTTTAAAAAAATACCATACACTTTAAACTAAGCTACAACGATAATTCGTAGGTGATAAAATAATTTGGATTCCTTAACTTTAAACGATAGATAATACGTGTGGAAAAAGTATAATTTCGAATGATTGAAAATGGATGAGAAAGGAAGAATTTTAGATTGTGTGTCAAATCAAATCAACATTGGTCTCTCTTTAAATAAAACTGAAAAATATGAATTTTGATACTTTTTTTAAATTAATACTTATTCGATTCACTTAAACTCTTCCTCACTAAAGTGAAAATGAGTTTCATGAAAAGTTAGTTATGTATTTGATGAGTGGAAAATGACCCCATACATTTGAAAAATGGTAAGTAGTGGATTTATTTGGAGAGTTTGAATCTTAAAAATTTTATTTGATTTTTCAATATTCATCGATCGACTAGGCTAGATTCTCCTTTTTGCACCAAATTTTTACTATATATATATTTTTAATTTCTCTATTTCCTTGTTATGATCAAAATTAGTTGAGCATGGAATGGCATTAGGTCGATAGGTTGGCCGACTTGTGTCACACCTCTACTCATTTTTCCTTTTCTTTAATTAATTCTTTTTCCTTTTCTTTAATTAATTCTTTTTCTTTGTCTTATTGTGATTTTAATATGAGATCAGTCATTTATAAGCGCAGTCTAAGCAACGTTTGAATTAATGAAGAGGAAGAATATTTGCAAGAGCTAGTAGCTATCCTAGTTAGGACCTTAATTTGTAGCTCTGTAAATTTTCCTCTTAAGTATATATTTAGGTGAGGTATATATGTAACACTATTCCCCTTATTTATATAGGATCTCTAGCTTAAGAAACAATATTATTCTACGTTTTGTATTGTATCCGCTATTATTTTTAAATTAACCATCTAAGAACTAATTAAAACACTTTTTTTTCTTCTCTCTCTCTCTCTCTCTCTTCTTTAGGAAAAAACACATATTTAGTCTTGTTCTGTCTTTCTTTTCACCTCTCTGCACTTTAATTTTCCTAAGGGAGAACTTCTATAATCCTATTCGAATTCCAAACTCCGATAGGTTTATATACAAAAATCGACAGATAAAACCGTTAGCAATTCAATTTTTACCTATGTGAAAATTAACCTAACCCTTGATTTTTTGGCTTGTCCTAACCCTAGCTATTATTAATACTTCTAATTAAGATGGGTAATCTTTCAAACCCTAGATCTTATAACTTAAAATAATATATAGGTTAGTGGCAACGTATAGGTGCCCACATATGCACTAGTCCCTATATTTACTATATGAAGCCTATTATTTAAATAATGAAGATTTTATTATCATTTAAATTTCCCTATTTTTGGTATAGTACTTTAGTTTTTTCTTTTTTTTTCAGACGACTTTGGTGTACTTTAGTTAATTTACTTTAAATGGATTTTTATTAGGTTAACATATATCCCATTTTTCTAAGAGAATAGGTGATCATTATAGTATTAAGAAAGTGGTCCTTATAATTGCATTGTTTTATTTCGGTTTTTTTTTTTCCCTTATATTTTCACACGTTAATTAATTTATTTATTTCATCAATAAACATCATATGCACATTTATGAAATCATTTACCTATTAGTGCAATATTCAATTTTCATAGCATACGTTACTACGTATTTCTCGGTTCACGAAAAGTTACACTTTTGCTTTTAGTATATGGTCCAATATTTTTTCTTTATATTTTATTTTTGTAAATACCCCTATTTACAAGAAAATCATCTTTAATTCAATTTCAACCATTCATTTCATAAAATGGTGGAACATGACTTTCTTGACTATATAAAAATTACCATCCATTTTATTAAAACATATACTAAAAAATGTACCCAATTTTCGTGGATCGAGGGAGTATAAATATAAGATAACGTATATACATAATAAAAGCTTTATCCAATTCTACTTGTATTTTCTATAAGTAAAATATATGTTGGAGTCAATTAGCTACTTCCACTAATAGACATGCGATTTTTGACTTAGATAAATTATTGAGAAGGTAATTTGTTTGATATCATAAGTTTTTTTTAATAATTTATAATTTATTTAGAGCTTATAATATCTTTCAAAGTGTTTGTTAAAATAAACCTTCAAACAATTTATAAGTTGTGTAAATAAGCTCTCTCCAAAATTATGGTTTATTATTTCCATCATACTATAATTTATATGTTGTGAAAATAAGTTTCCCCGTCTTATTTTTTATAATCTTATATGCAATAATCCTTTTATAAGTATTATTCAATTATGATTTGTTATTTCCATCATATACCCTTTTAAGTTTATCTTTCTTTAATTCTCTTTTTCTAACAAAGATTTTCTCTTTCTATTCTATAAATTCAATTATCCAAATACTTTAACAATTTGAAAGCTCTAGAAACTACGTTTCGTAAACCCTATAAAAGCATCTTATAAGTTCTTATAAGCTGTTACAGGTTCGTAATCAATGTGTAAACCTTATTTAGTTTAATTTGTTGTTCAATAATTTAACTTAGACTATTCCAAAAAACATATAAAATGAATGGATTTTAAAAATTTTTCGATATATAAAAGTACTTAAGTATAAGTTCCTTCTTTGCGTTTTGATTTATTGTTGAGCTAATTCTAATATAATTAAATTGCGTTTCCCTTAAAAAGAACCTAAAGAAAATTAAGAACTGTGTCATATAAGTATAAAGTATAACAATTTGAAGTATATACTCCTTATATTGCATGCACATGCAGTTTTTTCTGTTTGTTTGTTCGTTTTTTTATTTTTGTTTCTTGTTTTTTCCCCATTAATTAGGAGTTTGAGATGATGGAATCACATACACATACAACCTTTTCATACATAGTTTAAATAGATGAATATATATATATATATATAGGGGGCGGTTATTCAATAAACCACCCTTATTTTAAGAATTACGAACCAGCAAAAATGCATGAATTTTATGTATAACACGCATGAATAAACTGTATAAAGGTATGAATTGCGAAAAATAATTTTTTGCTACCTTTGGGATTCGAACTCAGGACCATGAATTTATCCAACAAGGTGATGAATCAACCGTAAATCTTGATGATCTAAGGGCTGAAAATGGTTCCTAATTTATATTTTAAGAAGCGTTCTTATTTTAGCCTTCCCCTATATATATATATATATATATATATATATATATATATATATATATATATATATAGGGTGTGGTTCTAGAGAGAACTACATTATTTGTGAGAACGAGAGAACCATCAAATCTAATGCATTCACTGTAAAAATTAATGCATTCGCTGTTAAAATTAATGCACTCAAAAAAATAAATAAAAATGCTCCCTTCAGGATTCGAACCCAGGATCTGCATTCATCCAACAAGATGATGTATCCACCGTAGATCTTGATGATCGAATGGCTGAAAATGATTCTTCGTTCTTTTTTTATTTATGGTTCTTTCCTGAACCTCTCCCTATATATATATATATATATATATATATATATATATATATATATATATATAGTGAAGGGCTAAAATAAGAGCATTTTTTAAGATATAAAATAAGAATCATTTTCACCCTTAAATCATTAAGATCTACGGTTGATTCGTAATCCTGTTGGAGTTGGATGGATTTATGGTCCCGAGTTCAAATCTCAAAGGTAGCAAAAAATTATTTTTCACAATTATAAGATTATAAGATTTCCATACACATAATTATTGCATGATTAGTGAAGTTAAAATATTTGACAAAAGTAAACACATTATTCGTTATATATGCAAAACTGTTAATATGTGATTTACAGTTTCTATAAACTTTTAATTAATTTGTTTGAAAGAAAGAAGAAACTAATTTTACTGTCATAAACTTTTATATAGGCATGATAAATGACTAGGTGAATTAAAAATGTAAGTTTGAAAACTTTATGCAACATATTAAAATCTGAAGACTTAAAAAAAAACTAATTAAGAAGATATTGTTTGAGTGAAGAAAAAAAACTATTTTTTTGTAGAACTATGATATTATGTAAAACAATATTTTATTTTAGAAATGATGAAGAGAACTTTGTCAGTAATTTCAAAATCATATTCTCTCCGTCCATAAAAGAACTTATTTTTAAGAAAAAAAATATTGAGTGTATTGAGAGTGAAGAAAAAGTTGTTGATTGTATTAAGAGTTGTGAAAATGTGTTATAATTAATATTGAAAGTGATGCAAAATAAATAAAATATTATAAGTGATGGGGTATAGTCCAAAAGCAAATAACAAGTTTTTTCTATAATGTCACAAAAAAAAGTTCTTGAACGAATGAAGTGAGTGCATAATATTACGAAAAATATTGAAGTGGATAGTTAATTTATTTGATTTATGATGAGAAACATTTTCAATTTGTAATAGGTGAATTATATCTACAAAATAAAATACGTATGAAAGTAAGCATTAATTTTAAGAATTATAAGCAAACATATTTTTAAAGCAAATAAATTTTTAATGTTAAAAAAGTAAATATATCCTTTTCTTATGCAAATGATCAATCACAGGAAATTGAAATCCCTCGTAATCGAGTAATCAACCCCGATCAACCTTCGCCCAATAGAAATGTTCCACGTGGCATGCAAGAGTAGATTCGGATAAGGTACGGTCGGCCGCTTCGCAGGTATAGTGGTTCCTTTTCCTTTGGACCCTCAAAGGCTTTAGATTAAAGCCTTTAATTCATGGTCAGAAACACGCGCCTGTTGGCGCGTGGGATTTTCCGTGCCTTAAAGGTGGGAGATTTGATCCAACGGTGAGGATTTCATCAAACAAACGACTTCTTTTATTTTTTTGGTTTGGTCCCTACTCTATTATGTAAAATTAATATGACAGTGACATCAAATTTGTATCTTTTTTTTTTTGCTTTAATTTTTCCATATTTCTCGTAGGATCTTGATTCGTTGTTGTTTACGCAGCAAACAAAGTAAGATAAGCAACTCATCCTCATCAGTCATCAATAAACTATTAACCATCATAGATATTTTTGGTGCAGCAGCATAATGTAATATGAAAAATGTGGACATAATACATTTGCCAGTTGCCAATATTTTTGCAACCCATATATATAATCATTTTTCTTATATCATCACGAGAAACCGCATACTGAGAGAAGCAAAATTGTTGAAATCAAGTAATGTGATAGCACAGACATACTCAAATATATAAAAAAATATTACTCCCTCCGTCCCCAAAATAAGTTCCTTTTTGGGGACGATACGAGTTTTAAGGAAAAATGATAAAGTGTATTGATAGTGGAGAAAAATATGTTATAATTAGTATTGAGAGTGGTGAAAATGTGAAAAAAGTGCAAAAACCAATTCCGTGTAAACGTTAGGAATTTACAGGCAATTACCCCTAATTAGTATTGGGTAGGGGTGAGCATCGGTCGGTTCGGACCACCGACCGACCGGTCCAGAAAAAATCTGGCCAACCGATCGAAACACAACATTCAAACCGGCAAAAAACCAAACCGGGCAGTTGTCGGTTTTCGGCCGACCGAACCGAACCGGCCGACCTCTGTGCAGTTTTTTTTCCACCTAAACAATTAATTCTCAGCTATTCAAAAAAAATATTTAAACATAATCTAAAATTAAAAATCCAAATCCAAGTTCCAAACTTCCAACATTCAAAATCCAACATATAAAGTTACAAAATAAAATAAAATGAAATCCAACATTCAAACTTCCAAGTTCCAACATTCATTTTTCCAATCTTCACTCTAGTCTACACGGCTTGATTTGATTCTTCATTTATGACAACTCCAACTCCAAGGATCTTCAAAGCTACAAAATAAAATGAAATAAGTTACAAGCTAATCATAATAAATAAAATATAAAGAAATTATTCATTTGATATATAACTAACCTTCTTCGTGCTTTCGAATAGACTCCAAATCTTCTTCAACTTTAATAGGATCATTTCCCATCCTCAATACTATTGGGAGTGGTGAAAAAGTGAAAAGTAAGAATAAATAAAGTATTATTAGTGGTGAGGTAGTTGTCCAAAAAAAGAAAAAAAGAAAGATGGACTTATTTGGGGACGTCCCAAAAAAGAAAAAGATGAACTTATTTCAGGGACGGATGGAGTAGTAAAATTCGAACATGAGATTATTAGAATTCAAGATCTTTGATATTATAATTAATGAATAGTTATTTTACCATTACACTATTTCGTAGAGTTTATCATTTTTTTTATGTTTACATTAAATACATATTTGATGCATAATTCAGTCCCGTTATGTCACACTCTAATCATCAAATTAGATGAATATTAATCACTTTAAAGTTGAGTATGTTGATTATTAATCACTCTTTAAGCTTATTATATCCTATCAATTTATATATATGACCAAATATCTATAAAATATGTATTTAAATAGTGACATATAAAACAAAGCACATGCTATGAAGAATGAACTAGATGGCTTGCTCATGCATCCGGCATAAATGGAGGCTGCAATCTTGAAGCTTCATTAATCTTTCCCAAAATGGCAGAAACTTTTTTTTTTTTTTTTTGAAATTTTGTATAAGAATAAGAGTGCAAGAAAAGCAGCACATTCCTTAAAGATTGACATTAACTCACACAAAAAGCCATAGCCCTCCCTCATTACTTAATGTTATCTTGCAAGTATCTGATGTTTTTGTCTTGGCAACAAAAGTATATGACCATGATATGTGGTGACAGTTAAACAAGCACCCCTCCACCCCCCAAATAGGAAGGGGGTGAGGGCCCTATCCAAATTATTTTACGCAAATATTCCGCAAGTGGGCATATGATTTAGTAGATCTTTTGGCTATTATGGAATTAAAAACTAGTTTGTTGATTAAAAATCAGGGAAGAAAAATAAAAAAAAAATGGTGGGAAAAAGCAGATAAGAAATCAATGTACAGGGTGTACTTGTCGGCAGGGGTACGAGGTTTTAATGCTTTTTGGCTGTCAAAGGCGACGTGGCCGCTTCTTCTCCTTTCGTATGTTGAGTCTTCGCTTTTTAGGCTATTATTTTTCGTTGAATTTCCCAAAATGCCCCTCCCTCACTCGTGCCATTAAATCACATGTGGTTTCTCAACTTGGGCCTTGCGTTGTAATTTCTGTATGGGCTTGTTAGGTGAGAGGAAATGATGCCTTAGGTAGATCGGTTTTATTTATTTCCATTAAATTTGAGGCCAACTTGAAGTACTATTATTTTATTTTGTTTTTTTGGTAAGTAAACAATATTCTAAAATAATAGGTAACGGTGGACTCGACCTTGAGACACTTGATTTCAAGAATTGATTATTTTATCATTAGACCAACATACGCATGTTAAGGTTTTTCGTTGTTGAATTATTGTGGCTAAGATGTCTATTATGATTAGTTGTAAATGAGTCGAATTGTTAAGATATTGATTCGAAAAAAGTTCGTCCGGGCTTGTTAGTATAAACATGTCAATTTTTTTTTTTTGATCGGGCAAAGTCATGTTAGATGTTACTAGTTAGTTCCCTCATCCACTCCAAGAACCACCTTATCTCTCCATTCACCAAAATCCACCTTATATCTCCCCAATCTCCAATTCACTCCCAAGAGGGATCGAACCCGGGTCACTTCACTTGATTGGTTAAAATTGAGCTTGATATTACTTGATTGGTTAACTCGTGATCAAGCTTAGTAACGATCTTGTAAAATAAATGTAAATATATAGTAAGTTAATGATCTCGTGAAATATATTTCGAGAATTTAATAGTTTATTTTAAGGGGACAATGAGTTTTTGAATTTTTTAATATAAACTCATTTACACTTAAGTTCAAGCTCAACATAATTATAAAAAGTTTGAAACTTAAGGTTGACTATACTTGATTCCACTCATGGCGATCTCTACAGCTTATATAGTCATTTTTTTTGTCAAACGAATAATTTTGATGTCTTCACATTGAAATGCGAAATGAGTTTGTTAGGTGTAATGAATTGGAAATGTTATGATACAAAGTGAAGGGTTTGGGCCTTTAATTTCAGAAGCCAAAGCCCAAGTATTTTAATGTTATGGGCGAAATAACCATTGTTCAAAATATGGAAAGACAACGGCATTCAAGCCCAAAATATAATATAATTTCTCTAGTCAATATTTCCCAAAACTCTTCTACTTCATCCTTTCACACTAAATATACATGTGAAGTTCAATCTACATAAGCCGAATGCACAAATGGTGCTGAAATATAGGTAATCGCCTCTGTTTCACGCAGGAAAAATGGAGTCACTTCCTAATAAACTGCTGCAGCTTTTAAGCACAAAATGACCTTTTGATCTGCAGGCAGTGTTTCTTGTTTACCAGTAGTCTCTGCAGGAGCAAGAGCCATGGCGGAAGTGATGGAATCTGTTGGTGTCTCTCAAGATGATTTCCCTATCCACCAACTTCGACACAAACTTGAACGCCGCGTGGCAATCGCCGCACACTCTGATGTTCTTCTTGATGGAGACGGGGGCTCCGTTTGGCGTGTTGAGGAGCGCAAACGCTAGAGCTAGCTTCTCGCTATGCAGCTGCAACCTCTCCTCCCTCTCCTGCTGGTCCGCGTACCAGAGCACGTGGCTCGTATCCGGGACATATCCGATTTTCTTGATCTCGTCTCTCAGCTTCTCCCACATCACACGAATCTCCGGTCCCTGCGGATGCGTGTCATCATTCGCCACAAACAGATGCACAGAATTCCCAATCTCCACCCAACTACAAGCCGGTTCCTTCTTGACACCACTCTCAGCCATCATCTTCCTCACTCTTGCAGCCTCGTTGTGTCTGCCATGAGAGGCGTAGATATTCGAGAGCAGCATGTGGGGACCGGATTCGTGGGGATCAAGCTCAAAGACGCGCTCAGCAGCATAGCCGCCTAGAAACATGTTCTTATGCACCCTACAAGCTCCAAGCAGAGCTTTCCAAACAGCTCCTGTAGGTTCAATAGGCATTCCCAATATAAACCTCTCTGCACGCTCGAGCTGGTTAGCGCGACCAAGAAGATCAACAATGGCCACATAATGTGTAATATCGGGTTCTAACTTATTCTTTTTCATCAGCTCAAAATAATGCAACCCTTTGTCAAGAAGCCCGGTGTGGCTGCAAGCATTGAGCACGCACAGGTAACTGATCTCATTCGGCTGCAACCCCACAGCGCGCATTTCTTCAAATAGATCAATGGCTTCCTGGCCATGTCCGTGCTGCGCATAGGCAGTTAGCATTGAGTTCCACGAAACAACATCCTTCTTCACCAACCGATCAAAGACCTTCTTTGCATCCTGAATGCTCCCTGCCTTACCGTACATATCAAGAAGCGTGTTGCCAACAAAAGCAATGAGCTGCACTCCCATCTTTATCAAATCCGAATGCACCCATTTGGCCTGCTCCATAGCTCCATCACTCGCGCAGGCAGCAAAGATGCTCGAGTATGTGAAATGAGTCGGTCTGAAACCTTCTCTTTTCATCTCCGAGAATAGCTTCATAGAATTGTGCCCCTCTCCGCCCCTCGCATACGCTGCAATCAGAGCATTCCAAGAAACTTCATTCCTAATCTTGAGCCCATCAAAGAGGATATTCGCTTCCGCCATTTTATTACACCTTGCATACATATCCACCAATGCACTACCAACATAGACATTATCCTCGTACCCGAATTTGATACAAGCGCCATGAATCCCCCTTCCCATTGAATGACTCTGCATACCACCGGCCGACTTCAGAGCGCTCCCAAAAGTATACTCATTAGGGCGGAAGCCCATCTTCACCATCTCCACATACAATCTCAACGCCTCCTCGAACTCTCTAGTCTGCGAATAGCCAGTGATCATCATAGTATAAGAAACCATATCCCGTTCAGTCATTTCATCAAACACTTTATGGGCCATCTCCATATCACAGCATTTTGCGAACATGTTCACAGCACTGTTCTGCAAAACAACGTAGTGACTAAAGCTCGATGTCACGAAATGAGCGTGAGCCATTCGCCCCTCTTTCAGCTTCCGCTGATCAGTGCACTTCTTGAAGAGATCAACGTACAATCTCGCGTCGGGCTGGAGTGCGCGGCGATCAATGAGGTCTAGGACAAGGAGATTACCATTTGGGGTTTTCTTGAGGAGGTCCTTATCATCGATTACACCATTGAATTGGCCTGAATCACTAGTTTCTACCGTTTCTGAGCATTGAAGTGAGCCTAAGGAGTGGGAATTGCGAGAGGAGAAAGATACGAGTGATTTGAAACGTTGGAAATATGATGTTGAGCGGAAGATAGGCATTTGTGCGGCTCCTTTCATGTCATGAGCGCTGCTTCATGCAATCTGATGACTGAAAACGACCAAACCCGAGGCTGATGACACAGTTGCGATTGTTGGAGACTTGGTTCCACAAAACCTTTTTGGGACAAAATCTAACTTCCTATTTTCGAATTAGAAAGCAAAAGGAACAAAAAAATTGGTACGTATTATTAAGTGAAAAAGAGAAAGAGGAAAATCAAAATGGAGGAGATGAAAAAGAATTAAATTAAAAAACCAGAAAATAAAATAAAAGAGAAGCAAATAAAATCTGGTTCCATCCGGTCCGATCAACTGGCATCACATGCCAATATGCCATGAAAGCTGCTAGCCCAGTCTGAATTCGGGCCGAACAAATGGGCTAGCCCAGTCTGCCCGGTCCGACCCGATCTTATTTTCCTGCAGTCGACCCGGCCCTTTTGACAATGGTGAGTAGTGACTAGTGAGTACAGAGTATCCAATGCTGCACAAGTCTCTGGAGTCGTTTTGTAGCTGAAGTTGACAGTTGCTAATTCTTTGAACTCCTCTGTATCTGCTAATCATCCACAATCTCTCTCTCGCTCTCTCTAAATTGTGTGAATTAACAAACCAAATTGAAGTCCTCCATTTGCACAATATGGCAGCTTACGCTGCTCTCGTTTCACTTGCACGCACAACAGAACTGCTGCTGAATTCTGATAAATATTCCATTCCTGTTGATGAAAAAGCACAAATTACATCTATCCGCGAGTACGCGATGTTCCTCATATCATCCCTTGAAGATTTTCCAGAGAGATCCAGCCGTCTGGAAGGGAAAATCAAGGATATAGCTAATCAAACCGAAGTTCTCATCGAATATTTTATGTGGAAGCAAATTCGGTTGAACTGGTGTAGTGTTCAGAATCTATCAAGATCTGAGTTTGACGAGCTGCTGACAAAATCACGAGAAGAGATTGGTTTAATTGTTAGCCAGACCATGGATGGACAATTCGTGGGTGATTCATCTGCTACGATTTCACCAGCAAGACTCGCACCGACGAACAACAATGATGTGGTAATTGGTTTAGGTGCTGACCTAATTACAATTAAGGATCGACTTTGTGGAGCGTCATCAAAGCTTCAAGTCATACCCATTACAGGAATGGGCGGGATAGGTAAAACCACTCTAGCTCGAAATGCTTATGATGATTCATCAATAGTTGGGTACTTTCATATTCGTGCTTGGGTCACAGTGTCACAACATTATAGTGCACATAGAATTCTTTCAACTCTCTTAGATTCGATGACTTTGTTTCTGAAAGAGCAAGTGTTAGGAGAAGAGATTGATGAAACTGTAATGGCAGAAAAAGTGTACAAATGCTTAAAGGGAAGGAGGTATCTCGTTGTGATGGATGATGTTTGGAGCACAGAGGTTTTGGATGATGTAAGGAAACTATTCCCAGATGATGGTAATGGAAGTCGAATCATGTTAACCACAAGACTATCAAATGTAGGTCTTTATGCTGACTCTTCTGGCCCTCTTCATCAAATGCGATTCATGGATAATAATCAAAGTTGGGATCTACTTAAGCAGAAGGTGTTCATGTCTGGCCAAGATTGTCCTTCAGAATTGGAAGACATAGGGAAAATGATTGCACGATGCTGTGGAGGACTGCCTCTAGCGGTTGTCCTTGTTGGAGGCATCTTGTCTGCAGGTAAGATGACTCAAGCTTCGTGGAAGGAAGTTGCACAAAATATTGCTTCAATTGTTGATGAGCAGTTAGAGAAGTTATTATCTTTGTGTTACAAACACTTGCCTCAACATTTGAGGCCATGCTTTCTATTAATTGGAGGCTTTTCAGAAGATTACGAGATTCAGGTGTCGAGGCTCATCAAATTATGGGTAGCTGAGGGCTTTCTGAAATGTGGAAATAGATATAAAAGCTTTGAAGATGAGGCAGAAGAGTATTTGGAGGATCTTGTTAGGAGAAATCTTGTTTTGGTCGCTGAAAGGAAAGCCAGTGGGAAAATCAAAAGATGCAAGCTCCATGATCTGGTACGAGACTTGTGTGTAAGAAAATCCAATGATGTTAATGAGAAGTATACTACAGCATTCATTAAAGATTTCCGCTACATCAATCATATTGATCATTATCCAAAAGAAACTTGGCTTCCAACCTTCCTTGCAATGTTAAGCCAAAGGGTTGCAACTTCCCTACAGCCAGACTTAGTAGGGAACTTCAGATTGCTGAGGATATTGGATGTGATAAATGATTCTGACAGATTGCTGCCTTCTCAAGTGTTTGAGCTATTTCATTTGAGGTATTTTGCTTTAGCATATTATGTCAAGATTCCTCCATCCATATCAAACCTTGAGAATCTTCAGACTTTAATCATTTGTCCTTGGAGAAAATATGGGAGGTACCCTGCACATTTTTCATCCTTGCCATTGGAAATTTGGAGTATGCCACAGTTAAGGCATCTTGTCTTCTCCTACTCTTATATTTTACCTGATCCTAAAGACTGTTCAACTCCTCCTCTAGAAAACTTGCAAACACTTTCGGGTGTATCAAGTCTTGTATGTAGTAGAAGGGTCATGAAACTTCTTCCAAATCTCAAAAAGTTGGGAATTATTTACTCTAGGAATGAAGATTACAACGTCTACAATCTTATACATCTGCATCAGCTTGAAAAGTTGAAAATAACTAGATGCAGGGATTCTTCTTGGCTAAGGAAAAATCCTATATTTCCTTTGTCACTGAAAAAATTAACCTTATATGGCGGGGAGTTTCCTTGGAAAGATATGGCAGTTGTTGGTGCTTTGCCTAATCTTGAAGTGCTTAAGCTCAGATTTTTAGTTTATGATGGTGACACATGGGAAACGACTAATGGAGGGTTTCTTCAGCTGAAATTTTTGCTAATTGAAGAATCAAATCTCCAGTATTGGATAACTGAAACCAACCACTTCCCTAGACTCAAGAGTCTAAGGCTTCATTATTGTTGGGATCTGAGCCGGATTCCAGATGGTATTGGAGAAATTCCAACACTTGAACTGATTGAGGTGGATGATGTGAACAAATCTCTAGTGGATTCGGCCAAACAAATACTAGAGGATCAGCTGGAATACTACGGAAACAATGCCCTCCAAGTTCATTGCATTCGTGTTTAGGAGGTTAGAGGCTAAGATTTAATTTCAAGTCATTTTTCTTTGAAGCAGAATATGTTTGTTTCAAGTCTTCATTTACTGCATAAAACATATATGAACTGCTAGCTTTTGAACTGTAATAGTATAATAACCTAGTGTATCTGCATTCATACTACTCATGGATATTTATTACTTTTGTTCTAAGTTTTATTCTAACTACTCTAGAACATGTGACCAGGAGAAGGAATCTGAGCTTTCTTGGTGGCTATTCACCAGGCCTCTCCGCCTACCTTAAAAGACCACTTGTCCTGGAAAACAAAGAGACAATCGAAAAAGAAAAAGCTGTTTAGAGCAAGCCAAATCTGATAGTTATGATCTGCAACAGCTGACAATAACTAGAACCTGGAGTTCGTCCTAGATAACTCACAAGTCCATGGGTTCACTTCTTCAGAAGAATGAACTCAGACTTGGAAAGGAAACTACAATATCAATATGTAGGTTCTTTTTTGTTTTTGGCATTTCCATTGTTATAATCATTGAATTTCGTTGCTTTGAATATATTCTCATATCCATAGTCTAGCAGAATGAGCAAGACAAAAAGCAGATATCCTTTCTGAGCTTTTGTCTCTTTCTAAAGAGAGCTTGTTTAAATTTGATTATTTGCTTTATTGTTTATACTTTGTTGTTTTCTGCTTCTTTATTGCTGGCATTGTTTATCTTCACCAGGTCGGCTCTGTTCTTGGCACCATTGTGTAATTTTATTTGCTTTCATTGGAAGATGATGCATATTATCTCTTAGAAGCCTTTTATGACCTTCTCCTTTCCTAGATTTTGTATACAAGGAGGCTGATATATGTTTGAATATCTCTCCCAAACAGATATTCGTTATTGATTCTGGTGCATGGTGCACTAACTGCTCTTCTGCTACCAAACACTCTGCAGGAGAAGTGGAGTAAGGAATCTGGTAATGTCTCTCAACGTAATTTCACCGTCTGTGCATGGAAGTTTGTTACTTTTTATTATCTGAGATACTATCCTAATCACTTTACAATGCATTATTATCCTTTATTTTATGCTATAGTCTTGCTCTTCTACCTAATCTCACTCTTTATTTATTACTATAGTCTTGCTCTTCTACATAATCTCACTCTTTGTTTGTTAAGTTTTCAACGATTAACAGATATCTTGCTCTGAAATGTTCTTTGTGTATTCCATCAGCCATATCTAATCTTGTGAATCTTCAGACCTTGATCATTCATCCAAACTTCAATCAATATATAAGAACTTACAAATATGCACCTCATTTCTGTTTGCCATTGGAAATTTGGAGTATGCCCCAATTAAGACATCTTCTCCATATGGTTCGTATCTTCCTCTACAAAATCTTCAAACTCTTTCACCCTTAAATAATCTTGTTTGGAATTTAAGATTTGTGCATATGATTCCAAATGTCAAAAGATTAGAACTTGTTTATAGGATCGATCAAGAGTATCACCTCCACCATCTCAAGTATATGCTTCAACTTGAAAAGTTGCAAGTAAATGGGTATTTTGATTTTTGTTGGCGGGGGCAAAATCCTAGTTTCCCTACAACACTGAAAAAGTTAATTTTGGTGGGTGGTGGATTTCCTTGGGAAGATATGTCAATTATTGGTTCATTGTCTAACCTACAAGTGCTTAAATTACGAGATGAGGCTTGCCAATGTTTCGTGAATTATTGGATGAAGTTATGTTGAACAGGGCTGTCGAATGTTCTTTTTTGAATCCATGTAGAAGGGAGTGATCCTTAAATCTTTTACACTATTTACTTTAAGTACACTGCTATTTCTTATGAGTGTGATTTAGGTAGCTTTGTGACTTGTAATATTTCAATTACAAGGGTGTCCATTTTCCTAACATGCATAAACTTGTTTAATACTATTAGCTTTTGTCACAGGAGCCATTTTGTCATCTCCTCACAATAAGAGATGCCATGTTTGCATCTCTAAGAATTATTTTCTTTGATAGTATCGATTTCTTTTTTCCCATTTTGTCATCTCCTCCAAGAATTATTTTCTTTGCATTAATTTTTATAATGGATGCATTAGATTTGATGGTTCTCACGTTTTCATAAATAATATAATTCTTTCTAAAACCACACTATATATATATATATATATATATATATATATATATAGGAAGAGGTTAGGGGGTCTCATTGGAGCGGCCCCCTAACTAAAATTAGTTAGATCTAGGGCACCATCCGGTGCGTTTATTTTATCAATCCTATGGCTGATATTGTATCTGGAGGGTGATTTTTTTTCGCAGGGTTCGAATCCTGGAGGGAGCAGAATATTTTAAATTTTGTTATTCATCAGTATATATTGCATTGTTCATCAGTATATACGGCCTTGTTCATCAGTATATATGTCTTATTCATTACGAATTTTTTAAATTTTATTTTTCATCAGTATATACATCTTGTTCATTAGATATACGTTTTGTTCATTAATATTATATGTCTTATTCATTGTCCTAGTGTTTCACGAAAAATATGGGGTCTCACTGGAGCGCGCCCCTATATATATATATATATATATATATATATATATATATATATATATATATATAGGGTATGGTTATAATGAGAACCTCACTTATCGTGAGAACATAAGAACCATTAAAATCAATGCATCTGCTATATAAATTAATGCATTCGCTATTAAATTTAATGCATCCGAAAATAATAAAAATTTTGCTCCCTTCAGGATTCGAACCCAGGATCTGCATTCATCCACCAAGATGATGCATCCACCGTAGATCTTGATGATCGAATGGCTTAAAATGGTTCTCCGTTCTAATTTTATTTAGTGGTTCTTATTTGAACCTCTCCCTATATATATATATATATATATATATATATATATATATAGGGCCGCTCCAATGAGACCCCCTAATTTTAGTGAGATCTAGGGCACGATCTGGTGCGTTTATTTTATCAATCCTATGGCTGATATTGTATTTGGAGAGTGATTTTTTTTCGCAGGGTTCGAATCCTGGAAGGAGCAGAATATTTTAAATTTTGTTATTTATCAGTATATACTGCATTGTTCATCAGTATATACGGCCCTGTTCATCAGTATATATGTCTTATTCATTACGAATTTTTTAAATTTTATTTTTCATCAGTATGTACATCTTGTTCATTAGATATACGTTTTGTTCATTAGTATTATATGTCTTATTCATTGTACTCATGTTACACGAAAAATAGGGGGTCTCACTGGAGCGCGCCCATATATATATATATATATATATATATATATATATATATATATATATATAGGGAATGACTACCGTGAGAACACCTCTTAAAATAAGAAATAAGAATAATTTTGAATGTATGAATTTTATGTAGTTTACGTATGAATTCGTTGTATAAAGGTATGAATTGTGAAAAATAATTTTTGCTATCTTTGAGATTCGAACTCAGGACCATTAATTCATCCAACAAGATGATGAATCAATTGTGGATCTTGATGATCTAAGGGCTGAAAATGAATTTTATTTTATATATTAAGAAGTGTACTTATTTTAGCTCTCCTCTATATATATTGAAAATGTTTAGGCTGTAAACAATTCTTGGAGTATAAAATATGAATTTAATTGTTCGTGATGTGTGTCTTTTAGTTGTTTATATGTTTAAATTATTTTTTATTTTAATAAAATTTAATATACACAATTAAGTGACTTTTGATGCAGAAATTGAAGAGTTCAATATCGATGTAGTTGATGGGATGAAAGAAAAAAGTGAAGATTTTTTGATGCAATTGTTGAGAAAGCAAGAGTACAAGGATAGAAGTTTTAAAACATTAGGATTTATTTATTCTTATTTTGTTAGAGGGTAATTCTATTCATAGCCCCCGTTTTACTCCCTATAGCCCCCAGTCAAAAATAATGAAAAATATATTAATAAATTTACTACTCTACCCTTATAGCCCCAAATTAAAATTCTATTAAATCAATCCCTACCATCATAACCTATTAAAATTATATTAAATCAAATTTCTGAATCCTGATGGTTACTGGAGTGCCACAATCTCTGAGAAAAAGAATTGGAGGAAGACGACGACATACTGGAGAATGTCGTTTGATGGTGCTCGGAAACGACCTCCTCTACACAAAATCATCAACGCAGTCGCCATCTTTGTCGACATTGTTAATTACAGTAGCCATTGCCAACTTTCTCTTTACACTATTGTCTGAAATTTTGTGGGGTTCTTGGATTGGGGCGGCGTAATTGGGCTTGACGGATTTGGCGAAAAGCGATTTGAGGTAAGCTTTGATTTTGCGAGCGAGAATGGAGTGCTTGAGCCTGCCACTTGCCTTCGTTGTTGAAACGCACCACCGGGAACACCATGCTCTGGTGCCGCTTGTCGCCGTCCGTCATCGTCGGCCACTGCTGTCCACTGATTCACTAATTTGTAATCCCTCTTCCCCTAGTTTCCTATTTACCAGCAATGACCCAAAAGGAAATAATAGGAGAAGAAAATTCCAATTTTCGTACTTCAATTTTAATTCATTTTTCTCTTATAATGAAAATTATGACACGCTTTAGAAGTAGTTAATTCTTACCTTACCCTACTGCATGTTCTTGGGTGAGGCGATTTTGATGGTGGAGTGGTGGTTGATGAAGGTGTTGAGATTGTTGGATCATTAGAAGTAGAAGTTGTTGGGGGTGAGGTTGCAACAACTTCGGCAAAATTTCGATGGAGAAACAACAATGAAAGTGGTAGCAGCGGCGGTGAATGACGTGGGGGCTATGGTGATAGTATTATTTTAATAAATTTAATTTGAGATTATGAGGATAGAATAGTAAATTTATTAAATATTTTTATTATTTTATTATATAAGGGGCTATGGTGAGTAAAATTGAGGCTACGTTGAATCACCCTTTGTTAGATTAATAAGAGTTTTAAGCCCATTAAGGGCCGTGGGCCATAAAACTTTGATTAGATTTAGAACTTTAATTTAGCCATAAATGAGGGAAGAGGTGTGCAGTAGAGATTAGGGCCTAGGGGCTTGGACGGCATTGGGAGTGAGGCGGCCACATTAAGAGGAAGTTTACTTTATATGATTGATAAAGATAAAATGGATGATTGAGTATTTTTATCTTTAATATTAGGATTATTCTAATTTTATTTTTTTAATGAGATAAAAATCAAATAAAACTAATTTGGAGGATAAAAATAATCAAGAACCTTAAAATCTCCCAAAATTGCGATCCATGAAAGTAAACAAGAGATTAATCTTACTATTTTTATCAATCGAAACTTATCCATAAAAGTAAATGCCCCTAAAAGCTTTGACTTTACTCGTCACTTATGCATTGAGACTCGGCGGCGGAAATAAGGAGATTGGCGGCTGGGAGGAGAATTTTACATGGCCAATTCATCTTTCTAGACTCTAGAGTTTGGATTTTCGTTTTAATTACAATTGCTGTAATTTGGATTCACGTATATTTGGTAATATTACTTTTATTTATATAATTCAGTTTGCTAGATAATGCTTATTCTCATCCAATCAAAAAAATTAACTACTCATGCTATTGAAAAGAAAAACATAAGCATTATCTAAAATCATATATAACCGGGTTTGGGTCATGGAATTGGGCAGGGTACAACCCGAGTGTATGGTACACCCGAGTATACACAAGATTTTGCGATTTACTTTAACTACACTGCTATTTGTTATGAGTATGATTTAGTGACGTGTAATATTTCAATTACAAGGTTGTCTATTTTCCTAACATAAAGTTGTTTAATAGATGCAATGTTTGCATATCTAAGAATTATTTTCTTTGATAGTATCGATTTCTTTTTTTCCATTTTGTCATCTCCTCACTCTCGCTCGAGCTATTTACAATGATCCATCTATCGTGGGGCATTTTGATAAATGGATGATTCTCAAAGTTATTCTCCATCACGATTAACGATTCCATATAATAAATCATATCCAAATATTAATTTTTTTTATATATTTTTTATTTCTAAATTACTCCCTCCGTCCACTAATTCAAGGCCTTCTTTCCTTTTTGGGACGTCCACCAACTCAAGGCCTATCCATTTTTAGTAAGTTTTTATTTATATTTAATTGGTGGGTCCCAAAACAATACACTTTTTCTCCACTCAACTAATAAACAATACATTAATTGTGGGTCCCTTTCTCCACTCAACTAATAAAAATACACTTTTTCTTAAAACCCGTGTTTTGCTCCTTAGGTCATGAATTAGTGGACGGAGGGAGTATAACGTAAAATGATATTCCGTCGAAACTCGACTAATTAAAGTACTAGTTAAAATTAATTAGACAGTGGTACACATAAAGTTATTAGGTGGCATGCGAGATTCATAACTCGCCTTATTTATCAATCATAATGATATATAATGAGAAAGACAAGGTGGCGGCGGCGGTGTTAATTGGGCACTCGGCGGCGGCTGCACTCAACATCTTTGAAGAAGTTAAGGAGCAAGTCCATGAACACGGTGGGTTCCGGCGCTTCATCACTCCTTTTTTCGTACTCCACGCTGTATCTAATCACATTGTCTTCTTTATCTCCATCGCTCTCTACGTCGCATATAAATTTGAATTCACTGTATAATTTCAAAGCATCTCCTTCAATCACCTTGGTGCGTTATCGATTTCTTCTTCATATCGATCGCTTCGACTATCTCTTTCGAAACGCTCTTTGCTCCACCTGTTCATATTCTCATTCTCAAAAAAAATACTATAGCGCTATGGTATTATTTTATGCGTAAAAAACATAGTCATATATAGGAAAAGCATAATTCCGTTGGATAATCAACGTTCATCAGTCAAGATCTATCGACTAAATTGATTTCTAATTAACAGAATATATATATAATTAAGGGAACTGATAATGTTTAATGAATAATTATACATACCAAACATGTATGTCCATAAAATGATGGAACCAACAGTGCCCCAAGAGCCAGCCAAGAGATCAACAGAGTGAATCATTTGAGTGATTTCTGAGAGTTGATGGGGGAAAAGGAATAGGTGAAACAAATCTCCTTCCCATTTGATGCTTGTTTGTGATACAAGCTTACCCATCTCTCAATCTGCTACTAGTTACTACTCACCCCTCACCTTCACAGGTGAACCAACAGCAGTCGAGCTTTGGTGCCCATCAAAACCAGGCTTCGATTTTCAGCCAAAAACTGAAAGAAGGCTTCGATTTTCAATCAAAAACAAAAAAAAAAGCTTCGATTTTCAACCAAAAACCAAACCATACTTCGCATCATCGCATCACCTTCATCACCAGAACCAGGCTTCGATTTTCAGCCAAATACCAAACAATGAAAGAGACAAACCAATTGATACTCCTTCACCCACCCCCAAATCGCGGACCCAGGCCTCAATAGGGCGGAAACTCGAAAGGGTCGTGGCAAGAATTGCCGGTGTACCGAAGGAGGCGGCGGCGCCGTGCCTGGAATTTCTGCAATTGACTTCGATCGCAGCCCTAGCCCCCAAAATCGCGCGGTGAGAAGAAAGGGGCGAGAAGCGGCATTGGCCAAAGGGGCGAGAGGCAGCGGCGGCCAAAGGGGCGAGAAGCGGCGTCGGCCGGAAGGGCGAGAAGCGACGGTGGCGAGAGGGAGAGCAGAGGGGGGAGAGCAGAGGCCAGGGAGAGGGAGGTCGGGGGCGGCGACCGACGGGCGAGGGAGAGAGAGCAGAGGCCAGGGAGAGGGAGGTCGGGGGCGGCGACCGACGCCGGCGTTGGTGTCGTCCGCTTCTCGCCGGAGAAGAAGAGAGAAGGGCGGGGGAGGGGCTGTGTGGGGGGGGGGGGGGAGTTTGCTGTGCCACGTTGAAGTAGAGAGAGAAGATGAATGTGTGTGTTTTGTGTGTGTGTTTGTTAAGTTAATGAGGGTTTAAGTTTAATTAGAAATTTAATTAAATTGATTAATTTAACTTAATTAAATACTAAATATTTTCATTTTAGGAAAGTGGTCACTTTTAGTGGGACAAATCAAAATGAAAATATGGCCACTTTTAGTGGGACGGAGGGAGTATTTCACAACAATTATTTCTTTTCTACTATAATCAACTCCTATATATAGGAGAGGTTCAAATTATAAATTTTATTTTAAAATAGCTAGAAATGGAGACTCTTTCTCAATCCTTAAATCATGAAGATCTATATACGATGGATGCATTATCTTGATAGATGAATGCATCACTTGGGTTTGAATCCTGAATAGAGCAAAACAATTATTATTTTTTTCGAAAGCAACAAATGCAGTAACTTTACACTCTAATGCAATGTTATTGAGTCTCATTTTAAATTGCAATTTTCACTATAACCAACCCTTATAGGTAAAGAATAAGGCAAGAATCACATCTTTTTGTGAGAATTGGGAACCATGAATAAATACATTAAATAACACGAATAAGATATGGTTAGATCATGAACATATAACACATAGATCTGACCATCTCTTATTCATGTATTTTATGTATTATAATTATTTATGATTTGACTATTTCTTATTCATATATTTTATGTGTTTGTGCATGGTTCTCAATTATGACCAAAAAGATGTGCTTCTCACTTGTACCTACCCCTATTTCTCTCTCTCTCTCTCTCTGAAACTCCCTATTTTTCGTGAGACACCGAGTACAATGAATAAGACGTATATATTGATGAATAAAGAAATTTTAAAAATTGGTAATGAATAAGACATATAAACTGATGAACAAGGTAGTATATATCAATGAACAATGCAGTATATACTGATGAATAACGAAATTGAAAAAATATTTCGCTCCCTCCAAGATTCGAACCCTGAGAAAAAAAAAGTCTTCCTCTAAATACAATATCAGCCATATGATTGACGAAATAAACGCACGAGATCGTGTCTCATGTCTCACTAAAAATAGGGGGTCTCATTGGAGCGTCCCTATATGTATATATATATATATTGGGACTGTTTAGGCTGTGAACAACTCTTAGAGTATAAAACATGAATTTAATTGTTCGTGATTTGTGTATTTTAGTTGTTTATATTCTTGAATTGTTTTGTATTTTAATAAAATTTAATATACACGATTAAATAATTTTTGGTGCAGAAATTAAAGAGTTCAATATCGAACGGAGTCGGAGGGATGAAAGAAAAAAGTGAGGATGCAATTGTTGAGAAAGCAAGAGTACAACTTGTACCGAGCCTAGGCCTGACCGAGCCTCGCCGCCCCACGCCGTCGCCTAGGCCCGACCGAGCCTCGCCGCCCCACGCCGTGGCTCAAGCCTGCGTCACCGTCGGCCCGTCGTCCCTGCCTTGCAACCTCAGTTTTTGAATAAAAAAAAAATTTGGAACGGTTTTAGGCCAAACCGAACCGAACCGAACCGAAATTTTACGGTTCGGTTTGGTTCGGTTTTTTCAAGTAAAACGGTTTGGTTCGGTTTGAAATTTTAGTTGGCGGTTTGGGTTCGGGTTGGGCGAAACGGTTCGGTTTCAACCCAACCCGCCCGAATGCTCACCCCTAAGTACAAGGATGGAAGTTTTATAACATTAGGATTTATTTATTCTTATTTTGTTAGATTAATAAGAGTTTTAAGCCCATTAAGGGCCGTGGGCCATAAAACTTTGATTAGATTTAGAACTTTAATTTAGCCATCAATGAGGGACGACGGCATTGGGAGTGAGGCGGCTGGACATTAAAAGCTTTGACTTTACTTATGCATTTAGAGTCGGCGGCGGTAATAAGGAGATTGGCGGCTGGGAGGAGAATTTTACATAAGCCAATTCATCTTTCTAGACTCTAGAGTTTTAATTTTCGTTTTAATTACAATTGCTGTAATTTGGATTCACGTATATTTGGTAATATTACTTTTATTTATATAATTCAGTTTGTTAGATAACACTTACGTTTTAAAAAAAAAAAAAATTGACTTGATTGTGTTTTATTTCTATAGCATGAGTAGTTAATTTTTTTGATTTGATGAGAATAATGAAACATAAATTAGTCCAACATTTGTAAGACCTCAATTGTTAGTCCCCCGTCCTACGAATCTTGACACGTATTTCTTTTTGGGTCGTTCCATGAATCTTGACACGTTTCTAAATATAATAACAATTAGCTTACATTCTCTCTCCTACTTTATCACTTTATTACCTTATCTCTCCTACTTTATCACTTTATTATCTTAGAGCATTGGCAACGGGGGTACTCGATGCCTTACTCGAACTCGAGTATTGCACTCGAGTAGGCGTTGCAAGTGAATGCTACTCGAGTTATCGAGTATGCTCGATAATTTTTTTTTTTTTTAATTCTCTTCTCCTCTTTAAAAATTTCTCTCTCCTCTTTAAAAACTAAAAAAATCAAGTAGGCTATCAAGGAACCCCAATGCAGCACTACCTACTCAATAACACAACCACTATCAAGTAGGCTATCAAGGAACCCCATTGCGGATGCTCTTATCTCTCCTACTTTATCATATTCTCTCTCATACTTTATCACTTTTATACTCCTTTATTACCTACGCACTTAAAATACTAATCTACAACTCTTTAATTCCTGTGCTGAAACCAAACGTGTCAAGATTCGTGGGACGGATGGAGTTATTAATTTAATTGGATTTTAATTAATTGGATTTTAATTTGTTCTCTGAGTAAAAAGTTTTAATATCATTTTCTTGAATCAGATCATTTTAGATTAATTTAGATTAGTGTCAATTAGTTCCCTCAATTCGTTATTGTTGGAATCAGGCTAATTAGTGACGAAGTTATCGTATCAATAATAGGGAATAAATTGAAAGATGAATTATTACTTGCGTTTCTTGGGTAATTTGTCTAAATTGGGTCTCTTCATCATCTTAATGTTATTGAAACATTAAATTTAGGTTGTGGTTTCCAACTAGATTATGTTCTAATAAGGGTGAAACACTAAATTTAGGTTTGTGGCTTGCAACTAGATTATGTTTTAATAAGGGACATAGTTAGGTTTGATGTCCACAACTAACTATCGATAAAGTAAGTGGGAGTTGGGTTATGTCCGTTGTCGATGATTAGAATAGTGACTAGTGTGGATTTATTTGAACGTTTATTCTTGATTTATCTCGTATTTGCTATTTTAGTTTGTTTTTCTTAGTTTATAATCGATCTCTCAAATTTATGGAGAGGTGTGGCTACACCAAACTTGATCTTTAGGAATTTGAATGCATTTATTCGTTCTCTGTGATTCGACCCTGTTTATACTCATTTAATTCTTGGCAAAATTGCAGGAATTATTTGGTGGTAAACGACTACCACCAATACAACATAAATAGATATACACAATTGACGTATCCATAATTTTAAATAGATATATACAATTGATCTATCCATAATTTAACGATTGAAATTTACTCTTTAAAAAATCGTGTGTAAATATTTAAATTCTATATAGCATAATCATACAACATAAATAGATATACACAATTGATCTATCCATAATTTAACGACTGAGATTTAATCTTTAAAAAATCGTGTGCAAATATTTAAATATTATATAGCACACATCAAAATTCGTTGTGTAAATGTCTTAATTTAGAAAATTAATTTTAGCTTCCTATAATTAAGATTTGAAAATTAATACACCCTCCGTCCCGCCCAAGATGCTACATATTCCTTTTCGAACCGTCCCAACGAAGATGATACATTTCTATATTTGGCAAAAATAAGAAATTTTAAACACTTAATTAATTAATACTAATTAAGTATTCCCTTATTACCTTATCTCTCCTACTTTATCACTTTATTATTACACACTTAAAACACTAATCTATAACTCCTTAAATCCCGTGCCCAAAAGCAAATGTATCGCCTTGGCCGGAATGGAGGGAGTATATATTTGTACAAATTAAAAATTAAAGAGAATATATATTTGAGCTTTTATTTTTCACAAGAATATATCCATTTACAAAATATGTGCTTCTACTGCGTATTGGGATTCCATTCAATCCTATACTTGCTCCTTTATTGAACATAACTGTGATCGATCGTTGGGCTTTCATACTCAGATTTTGAATTATTATCAGGGCAATTATTTTTATGAATTGATTAATTTTAAACTTCAATACTCATGAAGTACATCGGGTGATGGCAGTTTTCTAGTGCTTTATTAAGCTACTAAAAAGGTACATCCTGAAAAAAAGGTGAGAGAAAAAAAAAATTCCATCAATTATTGAAGACGATAGGGGAATATAAGATTGGAATCCATATATAGATGTTGCATGCCAAAAATGAAAGAAGTTGTGTACTTATCAAGATTGGAAGAACGTGAATTATTGTGACAAAGACACTGCTGCTTATAACAAATAAACTTTTCTGTGAGTATGAGCATTATTAATTAGTGCATGAATCTTCTATAAGAGCTTTTAATATGGTTAAATGCTCCCTTGATAAAAAATTTTGCATTTTTCCCCCTCTGCAACAGTTTGATTATTAGCAAATACGAGCGACCATCAATTCAAGAGCTACAATCTGCTGAAAAGTTTGTGATTATTTTTCCATATTCATAAAGCTTTGGTGCATTTTGATATAGTCATATGACTCATATCACTATAAATCTTTTACATTATTTACTTTAACTACACTTCTATTTGTTATGAGTATGATTTAGGTAGCTTTGTGAATGTAATATTTCAATCACAAGGTTGTCCATTTTCCTAACATAAACTTGTTTAATATTAGCTTTTGTCACGGGAGCCATTTTATCATCTGAGCGTTTACGTTGCATGATTGATAAAATGGATGATTGAGTATTTTTATCCTCAAGAGTAGGATTACCTCAATCCAACCCTTTTGATGGGATAAGAATTAAGCAAAACTAGCTTGAAAGGATAAAAATAATGAAGGGACTTGGAATATTCCAAAGTTGCAATACATCAAAGTAAACAAATGATTAATCTTATTATTTTTATCAATCAAGGCTTATCTACCAAAATAAACACCCCCTGTAAGAGAGCAACCCACACGTTTGATTGTGTGTTTTTAGAGGTTGGGAAGGGATTCAATTAGTTGAATCCATTACTTATTGTTTAGTTTGAGTAATGAGTTAACCATTACCATTAGCCTTACTTGAGGATAACCCAATCACCTAATTTGTTACCCCTCAAAATAGAGGGGAAATAAAACAAATGGAATCTCTCACTAATGATTCATTTCCATTGTTAAACCAAACACTCGATATAAGTAATGGTTGTTGTTACCATTTTCACTCCTTTATTTAATTCCATTCCCTTTACATTCATCTACTTGAATCAAATGAGCACGCAATGTTTCCATCTGTAAGAATTATTTTCTTTGATATATAGTATGAATTTCTTTTTTTCTATTTTATCACGATCTCCTCACTCTTGCTCGAACTAGCTCGAACTATTTACAATGATCCATCAATCGTGGGGCATTTTTTCATAATGGAAGATTATCAAAGTTGAGATTTGCTTAAGCAAAAGGTGTTCCCACAAATTTAACTCACCAATATAGAAACATGAAACTGTATATATATATACCAATTGTTACGAAATTGTACTTTCACTTTCTATTTTTGCTTTCGTGTAATAATAGTTGATTTCGAATTTAGCGCTCTAATACATTTAATGAACGTTTATTTTTTATGATCGGTAATTATACATGGTTGAGAGAGCATAAGTAAATCTTTATATAAACAACATTTGAGGCTGTTTAGTAAAAGGTTGTGTATATTGTATATATGTTCATAAAAGGTTACTTTGTGATATATATATATATATATATATATATATATATATATATATATAGGGGAGAGTTCAATGGAGACCACTCCCCTATGCAAAGAATGAAGACCGAATCGTGTGCGTTGATTATATGATATCTAACGGTTCTGATTTATTTTAATATTCAAACGAATTTAAATTGTTTTATTAGCAGGAAGGATAAGTTAGTAATTAACTTTCAACTCATATCCGTTTATTGAGCAAAACGTATCTATCGAAATCTTGTAATTAAGGAAAATTATTATTAAGATACGTCAGTTACAGATAAAACACAATCACAAAATACATCCGCCATCGTATTGGTCTGTATTTTTTTTTTGTGAAGAAGACGACAGTTCAATAAATTTTTTCAATGGAGTCGGAAGGTACGTGCAAGAAACTCGAATTCCTGATCACATATATTAATATTCATATGCAGTTTTGATTATAATTTTGTGCTTGGCATGTTATCGATGATTCGGTGGTTTAATACAGTTATTAATGCATTCTTAATGAAATAAGGTTATTAGTATTCATGGTTTTTCTATTCTAACAAAACAAACATGAATAAGAAGAAAACATGAATGTGTTCGAATACACTGAACTCTTCATTAAATACCATGAACATATTATTTGATGTTCGCTATATTTTGAACAAGTGTTTGTTATTTTTGATGTCAATATTTATATATAGGGTTGCAAATTTTGATAGCGCATTGTTTAATTCAGTTCTCACCATCAAAACAGTTATAAAAACAGTCAAGTTCGTAATAACTGAGCTTCGAACCAATTATTCTATGATATTTTGCTTTCACGTTATTGATTGCAGATATAGTTCAATCAAGAACACCAGATGGTCAATTGTGTTATCCAATATGCGAGGAGTCTAAAAAGCCACATTATGGGATGACCTTTAATATACTACGCGAAGCCAAAAACTTTTACAAGGACTATGCTAAAGCATGTGGATTCGAGGCTCGTGTCAGCACTAATAGGAAATCGAAAGATGGTACAATAACCTGACAATACGTTGTCTATAACAGAGAAGGAGTATGGGTAAAGGCTCGTTGACCTTTAATTTGACATGTTCACAAATTTAAGTCATTATGTTGGTTGAACACATTCATTGAACACGATTTTCTTAATTTATAGAATTGGTCACTTGGGCATGCACATATCGTCTTTTTATCTTCATGTTTTGTGTTCTTTTTACTTTATTAAATTTGTGTGGGATACAATGATATATTTTTGCCAGCATAGTTATATTATATTTTATAAATAGAGTTAAATAAACAGTTCTTCAGTTCGTGGTGTTTATCAGTACCCTAAAGAACGGCTGATCCTTTATCAGATGAAAAATTTCTTCTTGTGGTTTAATCAAGGGCGTGTATTCGGTAAACCGCGTAACCTCATTCACAGTGCGCTGTTGTTGGGGCGGCATTCCTCCCTGGGGTGGGAGTACTCTCGGAGGCAACCCTCTGAATGGGGCCCTATCTTGATGTCTTTGTCTTTCGGGTGCTTCCTCAGCTTTCTTGACCCTGTGTTTCTCATTTTCCACCTTCCTCGCCATTTTGGCATCCTCCAATTGTAGATAACCCGGCAGCCTTGCCATGATGTCATCAAAATCCCTTGCTGGTCGAATTTGTAATTCGTCAAAAAAGATCCCTGGCCTGAGTCCTCTGACATAGGCGCAGTTTTTAATTTGCGATTCTGCCTCTGGCACCTCCAGAGCGGCAAGGTTAAACCTTGCTGTGTACTCCCGAAGCGTTTCTCCCTGCTCCTGCTTAATATCCATCAGCGAAAGAGCTGACTTCCCTACCCTCCGTGAACTCGCGAACTGACGCAAAAAACGAGTCTGTAATTCTTCGAAAGAGTGAATGGAATTTGGGGGCAGCGTCCCAAACCATAACTGAGCTGGTCCAGTAAGGGTAGTGGAGAAGATCCGGCACTTGATGCCCTCCGTGCACATGTGCAACGTGACCAACCCTTCAAACCGATTGAGGTGTACCTCCGGATCGGTAGTGTCATCGTAATCCAGTGAGATGGGCTTGTAGCTTCTAGGTAAGGTATCTGCCAAAATATCGTCCGAGAAAGGACTGCGGTTGTTGATCGGGTGGAACCTCGATGTCTTAGCTCTCTTGTCCCCCTTATGCCTCCCCTGTTCCCTTCTGTCCCTGGGTACTTCATGAGCGTGGCGCTTGTGGACTCTATATTCATGTCTGCCAGAGGAATACTCCGGCTCTCTTTCCTCTGACCTCTCTGTGTAGCGCGATTTTTCCGATCGATGGGACTTCTCCACCCGGTGCGATTTTCCTGACCTTTGTTCCCTGTCCTCCCTTCGGGATTTCTCCCTCAGTGATTCCTCCAGATCCTGGAGTTGATGTTTCAGCTGAGACACTTGGTTTTTTAGCCGAGCTTTCTCCCTCGGTCTCTCTTCTTCGAACACCAAGGAGACGGATTGACTATCAGACTCGTCAACCCTCTCCTTTCTCACAACACTGTTGAGTCTGACCCGGCTCCCCTCTGGTCTTCTTTCCACTTCCCTGTCAGCCGGGTCCCCTTGCACTTCCAGAGGCATCGCAGCTTGTTTGTTGATTGCTAAAGTGTTTACCTCCTGAGCAGCGGGAGGTGGGGCCTCAGCGCCCTGCAGAGTAGCCGTTCCCACCAGTGGAGCTACAGTGGGAACAGTGGACAACATAGGAGTTCCTAGTGCTTGGCGCACAGCGGAGTAGTGAAGCAGCGCCATCATCTGTTCCATCGATCCAAACGTGAGTTGTCCCGCTCCAGACGCGGGAGTTAAGCATGGCATGTCAGATCCTGGAGTCACCAGAGCAGATCTCTGGAGGCTTGCATTCAACCCTGTCAACGGAGTGGCGGGGATAGCCTGAAACCCTGGTGGGGCAGTGAAGGTAGCATTGCCCTGTAGGCCAGGGAACAGTGAAGGTGGCACCTCAGTGGTGAGAGCAGCGGAGTCGAACTCCCTTTCTAGGTTGCGGTGAGCATCTGATGATCCCATGGTACCTACATGTAAGCAAAGTGAGAAAAGTTCCAAGGACAAAAGAACAAACCCTCCATTACCGATGGGAGTCCCAATGTAAGAAATCCAATAAGAAATCCCGGCTTCCGGTGCAGAGACCGTTAAAAAATTCCCTTCCAAGTAATTCTACACTCGGGGAAATAAACCCAGAGTATAGATTGAGAAAACAGAGCCCTCAATAAAACTTCAACAGACGCAAAATACCCAGAGATAAGTACAAACAGAGCAACCACGAAAAGATATGTTAGCCCGATTCATTAAACATGATAACAAAAAGAATTATGTAAAATACTACCATAATATGAAGATTAGTCAAGGAAAACATGGAGAACATGAATAACAGTTTCCCATAAATGAAGATCGTCCACAAAACAACAATATGAATCTCACCATAACTAAGACAAAGCGTTTAATTATCATATTACTGAGGTAAATCCCTTGCATCGACGACAATAAATACTCTTGAGATCGAAGACTAACCACAAAACCCATAGATCCACAGCAAGAAACCTCAATATATCAGGAACAGAACAGAACTTCCAATTCAACCATCGAAATCGAAGATCAACCACGCAAAACATGGAAAACGCCCATAAACCCCCTCCCTTAAATGAAAAACATCTATAAACCCCCGGCACAGAACTAACGTACCAAAAACAGATTATCACCCCCGATTCAGCGATAAAAAGCGAGGATTAGTCACCAAAACATAGGAAGTAACGGTAATTATCAATTGCAAACAAAGAATACCCCCAGATTAGCAACGCGAACCCGAGCACAACAGAAGCAAAGTATTAATCAGCGTATTATCGATGCAAACCCATGAATTAACAGTAATAACCACCCGCTTCACCGAAAACAAGATAAAACACGAAGATCGCCCACAATTATCGCACTAATACGCAAAACAACCACATACAAGCAACATAAACCCAAAATATCGGGGATCCGTAAGGAAACGACGAACACAATCGGAACAGAGCACCCAATCACAATTTCCTCATGCAAAACATTAGATCGGCGAAGAGAACCTCAATTCTACCAGAGAACCCCTTATTCGCAGATAACTACCCCAAACAAACGGTAAATAAACGTAAATTTCCCCTGATTCATGTTTTACGCCCGTCGCCACCTTTCCCCATGCACCCAAAACACAAATCAACGCAGAACTCAGCAGATTAACCACATATTAAACCAAAAAACGCAATTAAACGATTAAACACAGCTGGATATCCGGATTATCGGACCAATCGGTGCCAACGCCCGCAAATCCGATTGAAATCACAGATCTGCGTACGTCGGCGACCGTAATCTCACGTCTTAATTCAGTAGCTTTCCCACAGACGGCGCTAGTTGGTGTTTAATGAAACCAACACCTAAAACTATGGAGAAAAACCATGAACTATACCTAGTGTAATGACTGGAAGAAGACGGAGTAAAGAACAATCGGAAATCTTGCACGACAGGAGAAAATATCAGTTGTATTTGAAAATGTGAGATAGCGTAAAAAATAATACACGAGCTCGGGCCCTATTTATAGATTTACAAGCAAAGGGGTAAAATAGTAAAAACATCTTCGGTGCATGCGTCTTGCGTGACGGAAGGGTACAATGGTAATTCCGATAATACGCGGGAGACCTTCCCGCGCGTTTATTGGCTCCTCTGATGGAAATGTCTTCTCTGGCGAAGGCGTCTTCTCTGGTGATGTTGACATCTCTGGCATGAAGGACTCCTCTGGTAAACACGTCATCTCTGGTAAAGGTGTCTCCTCTGGCGATGGTGACTTTTCTGGCGCGGATGACTCCTCTGGAGAAGAGGGCTCCTCTGTCAAGAATGACTTCTCTGGTGAGGATGACTCCTCTGGCTAAGAGGGCTCCTCTGTCAAGAATGACTTCTCTGGTGTGGATGACTCCTCTGGCTAGAGTCATTCCTCTGATGGGTGAAATCCTTCTGGTAAAAATGGTTCTTCTGACCCATACGGCTCCTCTGATGAGAGTGATTCCTCTGATTTGTACTCTCTCCCTGCTCTGCATATATTGCTCCTCACCAATTTCAAAGAATCAAATGAACCTGCTAGGACTAATACTAATCATTATTAATTGACATGTTCATCTATTAGATTGCTTCTTCAGTTCGTGGTGTTATTTCAAAGAATCAAATGAACATGTTAATAACGAATTAACTGATTGTAAAAAGCAAAAAACGCATTTAGTTATCAAAAATATATCCATAATATTGCAGAATTAGAGATATAATGTATGTACGAAATATGGTATGCACATATTTAGTTAATATACCATAGACATGTTAATTTGAATGAGGTTAATGAAACAATCAAATCATGTCATTTTCAACGAACATAACTAATGAACATATAACATTATGTCATGTGCACAACAGTTCGTATAATAGATCAATGAACAAACTTAATGAACATGTATAACATCTACAAATGTATTGATATAATAGTTCACAGTCATATCGTTAAAAATATCAAATATTGCAATTAACATATCAATTTGACATATTCACAATATCCAAATATCAAGGTTTTGAGGAGCAGAATGAAATATTTGCCTTTTCTTAATTTGACATGTTCACAAAATTAATTCATAATGTTCGTTGAACACATTCAATGAACAAGTTTCTCTGTATTTATGCAATTGGTCAATTGGGCATGCACATATAGTCTTTTTATCTTCATGTTTTGTGTTCTTTTTAATTTATTAAATTTGTGTGGGATAAAATGATATATTTTGCTAGCATAGTTCAACAAGATTTTATAAATAGTTTTAGATAAACAGTGCTTCAATTCGTTGTGTTATTTCAAATAATCCAATGAACTTGTTAGATTATGAATATGTGAATTTGAAAAGTGGCGTAATATCTTATTGTGTAAATATGAGCTTGGATGGTTACTCATTTTCATAATTGCATACTATTAGTTCATTAACAATTCCGAATACAGCTAATGAAATGACGTATATATGTCGCGACGAACATTATTTCATATATTATTGTGAAAGAGTTATACACTGAGATATACTAGTAAATGAAAGTGAATGATCCATCAAAAAAGTGCATAGTTTTGAAAAATGTTATATCAGATGTTGCTAACGTATAATAATTAATTACATTGAACTGCTAGGACTAACACTATTTGTTAACGAATTAACTTATTGTAACAAGCAAAAACGCATTTAGTTATAAATATAATGTATGTATGAAACATGGTATGCACATATCTAGTTAATATACCATAGACATGTTAATTTGAATGATGTTAATGACACAATCAAAATCATGAAATTTTCAACGAACGTAATTAATGAACATAACAGTTCGCCATGTAATTCATTGAACAAACGTAATGAACATGTTTAACATCTCCAAATGTATTGATCTAATAGGTCGCAGCCATCTCGTTAAAAATACCAAATATTGCATCAATTAACAGATCAATTTGACATATTCACAAATTCCAAATACCAAGGTTTTGAGGAGCATAATAAAATATTTGCCTTTTCTTAATTTTTACATGTTCACAAATTTAATTCATTATGTTGGTTGAACACATTCAATGAATAAGATTTTTTTAATTTATGCAATTGGTCAATTGAGCATGCACATGTAGTTTTTTTATCTTCATGTTTTGTGTACTTTTTACTTTATTAAATTTGTGTGGGATAAAATGATATATTTTGCCAGCATAGTTCAACAAGATTTTATAAATAGTTTTAGATAAGCAATGCTTCAGTTCGTTGTGTTATTTCAAATAATCCAATGAACCTGTTAGATTATGAATATGTGAAAAGAGGCGTAATATAAAAAATATATCCATAATTTTGCAGAATTATAAATATAATGTATGTATGAAATATGGTATGCACATGTCTAGTTAATATACAATAGACATGTTAATTTGAATGAGGTTAATGATACAATCAAAATCATATAATTTTCAACGAACGTAATTAATGAGCGTACAACATGATATCATGTACATAACAGTTCGTAAAGTATTTCAATGAACAAACTTAATGAACATGTTTAACATCTCCAAATGTATTGATCTAATAGATCGCAGCCATCTCGTTAACAATTCCAAATATTGCATTACTTAACAGATCAACTACATATAAAAAATGTATAATATTTATGCATTATTCTTATATCGATACAGACTATAGATTGTTAATATAAAATAGTAGTACCATTATTAAAAAAATAGCAATGAATAACTTCCAAAATATGGCATGTATCAAAAATATATATATTATTGAAGGTTTCCAAATTAACCAAAAAAATCTAGATACCAAAAACCTGGATAAGTCTTATGAAAAAAACAAGATGTTCTATCATCCTAACATAATCGCATCAAATTTCGTTGCATTGTTTGCAAGTTCAATGACATATTCAGATGAATCTGTTAAAACATCATCCTTAAGCTTGTTGTTGGCCCATGAAATTATAGAAAGACATACTAACACAGCCTCAATAGACGTAAGTTAATCTGCGCTGCATTCACCAATCCAGTATTCCAATTTTGTGATGTGTCGCCCTCAAACGTCGCCATGTGCCTCATCAAATACACAGAAGAGTCTATTTGATTTTTCTTGTCTGCCCACTCGAGATCTACAACTTGAATAGTTGATTTGGCAACAGAAGAAGCACTTAAATCTTCACCATTGTGTTGTAGAAACTCCGACAGCAATGAACGCTGAAATTATATAAAGACTTATGAATAAATTTTCCAACATAAAACTCTTCTGGGTAGACTATATCATCATCCAAATCCACAACAACAGTTTTTGGACCTTCCGATTTAGGATGATTTAGCACTATACGAACACCAGTGAGTTTGAACACTTCATCAACACTATCCTTAAATGTTTTTGATATTTTCTCCTTCATTGAAGCATTGTTTGCTAGATTATTTAATGCCTCCATTCTCTCTACTATATTCTTAGCATCCTCCACTAGTTTCTTGGATATAATAAATTCATCAACTACACCTAATGGCATTCCAAATTCCCTAGCCAGCAATCTAAGAGGTTCACGCAACTTCCCTATTCCAAATTTAGGTTGATGGCTTTCGAATCGTTGACGTTCCCGTAAATCATTGCTAGACCAGTTCAACAGTATTGGGAATAGTCTCTTAGCTATGGCACCTGTTATGTTGATACGATCGACGTAAAAAAGCTGGAAAAAAAAGACACATTGTTAGCATGTATTTAAATATATCTCAAAAAGTATCATATATTCTTGAACTTATACTTACCACCAAAAACAATGATTGACCTATATACATCCTTGAATCACATCCAGCCCATGTCTTTCTATTCTCAACCAAACTCCTTATCCTTTATCAATGGTTGTGTTCGCTGTTTCCTTTCCTTTATCCTCATCAATGACAATGTATTTCTTCCCATCTGTATCTCTGGCAGCAGCTTGACAAGCATTCTTCGAGTATTGTTTGTGATAGGATGATGCTTTGTATATATAAAACACATAAATTAAACATTGTATATTGGAAAAATATGTGTTAAATATGATCACACAAAATATCATATGACGCTTAGGTGTATGGAACATACAATTAGTTATGCTACTTTGATTCAGTTGACTAGCAGCACGGAATGAAATTGGTATCTTGCCTAAGTAAAGAATATAAAATATAATATTGTATATGGTTAGAATAATGAATGACTATATATTAATAAATAAACAGATAGTTTGCATTGTACCTTTATCATTTCGTGCATTGTTTGGGTAAATTATCTTTTTCCGTTTCTTGTCCGGAGAAATCAAAGAATCACTTGGTGTATCTGCCAAAACCAGCATATATGTTAAATACACAAAAATGCAACTCTAAACAATGAAGTTTTATAAAGATCACAATACCTGGAACTACAATCTCATTTCTATGCACAGGTTCCATAAACTGTGATGACATGAAAAAAAAAGTATAAGCAATAACAAAATGACAACATTACTTTACACACCATACATATAAATAATCGGCTTCCAAATAAACAATTTTTGAGATACTTAATCATACGCAGAAACATGTAATCTACTTCTAAAGAAGATAACTATATACATTAATAATCAACTGAATGATATTTTGGACATAAATCCCTCATTGTAGTTCATTGAATTCTTAGAACCTTAGAAAAAATGATATTTTACAACAAAAATTAGAGTTCTCAATATATCGTTCGAAATTGAAACTCACATCTGTGGATGATTAGTATTATTGAAGATAAGTATGAGATTGGATTTGTTGTCTTCCTTGTCGCACAAATTCTTCTTTATTAACACAATAAAATAACCCCCTGCAATAGCGAGAGTCGCCACATCGAGCAGAACAAATGAGATTCTTTGAACGAATTGATTCCTCTGTCAAAATATTCGACGAAAACATAGAAATTTCATCCATTCAGTCTAAGTTGATTAGCCCAGATTGGAAATGGAGAAATTTCCGGGATTTGATAGGCTGAAGATTATCACTGTAATTCATATGCCAAATCTGCCCTTATCATATTTAACAATTAAGAAACAACCTCGAGTGGAGATCACGGATCAGGTTAAGGTGAATTCGGAAAAGGAAAAGGTGATAACTAAGGGAGATAACCAAACTGATCCAGGGAGTGGCAATAAATCGGCAGAGGTTCTCAAAAGACCGGTGCTGGAGGGTCCTCAATGGCAGGTGGTTCCGGCTTCGGGACATTCTCAGCAGGAGAAGCAGCAACTTTCCCTGCGAACTCAGGATAAAAATCGGTTTGCGCTACTCTCAGAGGAGGCGGCAGATGGCTCACAATCTCAGCAAGAGACCGAGCAGCAGCAGGCTGCTCCTTTTACGGAGCAACAGCAGTTCACGCCGAGGGGACCGGTGTTGGTTGTGGGTTCTCCGGTTTTGAGGGCAACTTCTCCTTCTAAAGCCAATTGTTTTAACGTTCTTGCTATTGAGGATTCAAGTCATGGGATCGATGCGGCTACGATGAATGCCCCAGATTTTTTGGGCATCTCTAACCATGCTTCCCAAGTGGTACTCGAGAAACCGTCTGGGGCAGGGTCTCCCACACATGTTGTGCCTAATTCTAGTAGTGGCATACCCACAGCCGCTATTACGACTTCAGCATCTCAGGATGAGCCTTGCATCGTTCGCACCCCTGAGTCTGGTGCTTCAATCGTCCCTCTGCATGATGACTCGACTCATGCAACTGTGCCTCTTGATCAGGTTTGCCAAGCTCCTACGGCCAAGCGAGGCCGAGGGCGTCCTAAGGGCGCTACCAAGCAAGTCGGGAAAGGGGGGATTTCTGATACCTCTATAAAGCAAAGGTTACGACATCCTGCTTCTATCTCCACTCCCGGGGATGCAGCTGGTCTTGCGATGACGGCGGTCTCTTCTCAACGTTGGGGGGACATCATGGATTCTGATATTCAAACGGTCTATCCTCAACGTTGGGGGGACATCATGGATTCTGATATTCAAACGGTCTATCCTCAACGTTGGGGGGACATCATGGATTCTTATATTCATACGGAGGATGATGCTCTTGAATTTTGATTGTCATGGGATTCCTGCTATGGAGATCCTGCACATTTCTTGACTCTTTTTTCCTCTCACGGTGTTTTTCCCTATGGGTCCTCGCCGTTATGGTTTCGTAGCCCGTTAGTTTGCGTCTGTTGTGCCTTCAACGGGTTTTCTTTGTTACTTTCGTTTTTCTTTTTCTCAATAAAATTTCAATTCAGCAGTATTTAACAATTAAGATAAAACAATATTTTAATTCATAAAAAACTGTTTCAGAATAATTCGTGGACCGTTGATCTAAGTTTTATGAATGCACCAGATGTGGTCTTTGTTCTCTACATAATATAGTGGTTGTCATGGAATGCAACCCTATATATATATATATATATATATATATATATATATATATATATAGGGGCGCGCGCCAGTGAGTCCCTCTATTTTTCGTGTAACATGAGTATAATGAATAAGACATATAATACTAATGAACAAAACGCATATCTAATGAACAAGATGTATATATTGATGAAAAATAAAATTTAAAAAATTCGTAATGAATAAGACATATATACTGATGAACATGGCCGTATATACTGATGAACAATGCAGTATATACTGATGAATAACAAAATTTAAAATATTCTGCTCCCTCCAGGATTCGAACCCTGCGAAAAAAATCACCCTCCAGATACAATATCAGCCATAGGATTGATAAAATAAACGCACCAGATCGTGCCCTAGATCTCACTAAAATTAGGGGGTCTCATTGGAGCGGCCCGCTATATATATATATATATAGGGTCGCATTCAATGGAGACCATTTCTTATATAGAGAATGAAGACCAAATCAAGGTCATTCATCTCAATCCAATCAATGATCCAGATCATTTCCTGATTTGATTTTTCATGTAATTAAATAATGGTTAATTACATTTATTTAATCCAAAAAGGGCAAAAACGTCCACTCAAATCCACGAATTATGGCATCTGGTTGAACAAATCCCGAAAATTACTCTCTTCCAATTCTGGGACCTGATCCGTCAATGAACATAATAGGTGAACATTAGTATGTTCATTTGTTTTTCGACGAACATATTGATGAACATTAGTATGTTCATTTGTTTTTCTACGAACATATCGATGAACATTAATATGTTCATTTGTTTTTCTACGAACATATCATCCAGCATTAGTATGTTCATTCATTTTTCTACGAACATATCAACGAACATTAGTACGTTCATTAATATTTTCTACGAACATTAGGTTCAAACTCCTTAATCAACCAAATTTTTCCATTATTTTTGCAGAAATCAACCAACAGAATTTATACAAAGGTTCTACCTTTTAACACCCAACTGGACTTTACAACCAACAGAATTTACGAATTTTGTAGCACATAACCACCAAAATGGTAAAATTCATCTCACAAAATCGAAATAGGGGTGATTTCTCTGTCCTGCGCTATTTTAACTCGGTAGGGGAGATCGATCTCCATTAGGGCGTGGAGGCCGCTGCAGATCATGGAGGGGAAGCGGTAGATCTGGGATTGGAGGCGGCAGATCATGGACGGTGGTGACTGGAACTGGTGCGAGAAGGCGGCGACAACTGGAGGGCGGTGGTCATGGCACCTGCGGTGGTCGCCGGAGATCCCGGAGATCGAAAGAAAATGGTGCAGATTTAGGGATCTAGGGTGCGGTGGCAGTGGCTCCACCTGCGATGACGACCATTACCAAGGCAGGAAGGGATGGCGATTTTGAGGAGAGAGGGACGGACGTGGGGGAGCGGCGCTGCTGGTCTGGCGCGGCTTGGGGAGATTGGGGAGGCGGCGGAGCAGCAGCAGGAGAGATGGAGGCGATTAGGAAGGTGGCGGGGAGGAAGGCGGCGGAGCAGCAGCAGGAGAGATGGGGAGGCGGCAGAGCAGTAGGAGAGATGGGGAGGCGGCGGAGCAGCAGAGATGGAGGCGGCGGGGGAGGGGGGGAGAGTGATTGAGAGAGAGAGATAGAGAGAGAGCGTGAATGAGAGAGAGTGTGAGATTAAGGTTAAATAGAAAATGACATGCTTAACCTTTTGATTATAAAATAAATGAAAATTAATAAAATTAATCAATTAAATTACCACCATTAGATTAAGTTAGATCAAGGAACCATATCTGGTTTTCATTCTCTATATAGGGGAGTGGTCTCCATTGAACTCTCCCCTATATATATATATATATATATATATATATATATATATATATATAGGGGAGAGTTCAATGGATATATATATATATTTTGTATTTCTTGGAATCCTGATTGATTCTTGTGCATCAGTTTGAATAGCAAGAAGACGAGTAAGCATGGAGCAATTAAAGTTAAAAAAGTGGTACATAGATGGTTACTAGATCTAGATGGCATCCATATCTCCCCTTATTTATCAATCACAGTGATAATGCATGGGAAAGACAAGGTGGTGGTGGTGGTGGTGGTGGTGGTGTTAATTGGGCACGAGGCGGCGGCTGCGCTCGATATCTTTCATGAAATTAAGGAGAAAGTCCATGAACACGGTGGGTTCCGGCGCTTCATCACTCCTTTTCTCATACTCCAACGCGCACTTATACACCTTGTCTTCTCCATCTCCATCGCTCTCCATCTCGCATATTATTTTGAATTCACTGTATAATTTCAAAAGATCTCCTTCAATCACCTTAAACGTTATCGATTTCTTCTTCATGTCGATCGCTTCGATTCTCTCTTTCGCAACGCACTTTGCTCCACCTGTTCATATTCCCATTCTCAAAAACAAACAACTTGTTAACAAAACATTAATATTATATATAAAAAGCACTATTTATGCGTAAAGAAACATATATATATGGACTAAATTGATTTCTAATTAACAGAATATGTAATTAAGGGAACTGATAATATGTTTTTAATGAATAATTATGCATACCAAACATGTATGTCCATGAAATGATGGAACCAACAGTGCCCCAAGAGCCAGCCAAGAGATCAACAGAGTGAACTACTTGAGGAGCGATTTCTGAGAATTGATAGGGGAAGAGAAATAGGTGAAACAGATCTCCTTCCCACTTGATTCTTGTTTGTGATGCAAGCTTACCCATCTCTCAATCTGCTACTAGTTACTACTTCACAACAATGATTTCATTTCGGCTATAACCAACCCCCTATATAATATATATAGGGAGAGGTTCAAATAATTTTTTTTATTTAAAATAAGAAAGGAGAACTGATAACACTCATGTTTCCATGGTTTTTAATGTTCATATGATGTTAATTTTATAGGAAATTGAGTGTTGGATGATTGTTTTGTGCTTAATTTGCTTTATCTTGTGAAACATGATTCTTACTCGAACTTTGAAGGAATTTGCAGATTTATTGAGTTCGAATTTGGAACAATGTCCTGAAATAGAAGTTGTAGATCATCTCGATACGAGTTCGTGAGCGCAAACGGATCGTAAATCCGAGTTCGGACGAGAAAGATATGGCCGAAACAAGAAAGTCGCGCGCAGCCGTGAATAGTGCCCGACGGGAATTTCCGAATTTTCGGGATTTTGCGGGATTTTCGGATTTTATCATTATTTTCGAGCTCTATACTGTATTTATCCCATGTGCCTATATATAGGTCTTCTTTTGACCTATTTTGGGTTCCCTTTTCAGTTCCCAACTCTTATTTTTCAATTTCATAGCTTTAGAATTTATTGCTTTCCAGTTTTTATTGCTTGGATTGGATTTCCGAATTTATTGCTTTCCAGTTTTTATTGCTTGGATTGGATTTCCACAAGATTGAAGATTCAAGCTGCTACATTCGTTCTTATTCAGTTTTTATATAATTCAGTTTTTCCAATTGCTTTCTTTTTAATTATGTTTATGCTTTCTTTTATTATGTATGGCTAGTTTCACTTAGCTGATTCTAGGGTTTGTAAATAGTTGATTGAATTTATGTGATTTATTTGTTAATACCTTTGTGCCTTCCAGTTTATGATTCATAATTCATGGTGCTTAATTTCTTGTGAATTATCTGATCAATAGTTTGCATGTGTAGCTATTCGGTTTGAGACCTAGCGGAGATAACTGTTTAGCGGATTCAGGAATGTATGATATGATTTTAACCTTGAGACCTAGCGGAGATAGGTGGATCATAGGGAGCTATTCTTAGGAGCTATTGGGAGTTAGTAGATTTTCTTGAGACCTAACGGAGATAGATAATTTACTAATCTACGATCGTTGCTGCTCTAGCGAGAGTGATTGATTAATTAAGTGATCTCTCATCATAACTGGATTAAACTGGTACATAGGATTAATAGATTTATTATGTGGATTTAGCTAATGAATTTACTACCCTAGGATCAGTTGTCTTTTAATATTCGAATTTTCCTACGTGTTTTTAATTATTGTTATTTGCGTTTTAGTTTAAGTTAATTAAACCTTCCTACTTTCGTTTACCTGCATACTGTGAGAGTCTGTTTAGGAGATAGATAAAGTAATTTCGTTTTACAGTCTCTGTGGATACGATACTCTGCTTGCTATTTCTGTGCTACGATTACACCGTGTTAGTTGCGGTATTTTTGTTGCTAATAAAATAGTGATCAAGAACCACTCTTAACCCTTAGATCATGAAAATATACGGTGAATGTATTATATTGATAGATGAATGCACCACTTCAATTCGAATCTTAGATAGAATAAAAAAATTATTTTTAATGTCATTTTTTTTCCGATCCAATTAATTGGATGGAGCAAAAAAACTATTTTTTATTTTTATTTTTTTGGATGCAATTAATTTAAGTGAATGCAGCAACTTTGCACACCAATGCAATGTTCTCTATTCTCATTTTATATTGTAAATTTAACTATAACCAACCCCTATAAGGTAAAGGAACAAGTGAGAATTACATCTTTTTGTAAAAATTGGGAACCATGAACAAATACATTAAATACATGAATAAGAGATGACTAGATCGTGAACAATTAAATATAACAATAATAACACATATAGATTTGAGCATATCTTATTTATGTATTTTATGTATTATAATTATTCGTGATTTGATCATTTCTTTTTCATGTATTTTATGTGTTTGTGCATGGTTCTATGTTCCGACGAAAAGATGTGGTTCTCACTTGAATATAACTTCACAGTTATAAACTAGACTATAAACTACTCCTAGAGTGTAAAACATGAATCAATTTACACAATTGATCTATTCATAATAACGGTCGAGATTTAATCATTAAAAATTCGTGTGTAAATGTCTTAATTCTATATAGCATATATTTGGATTCGCTGTGTAAAATTAATATATATTTGTACAAGCAAGAATATATATATTTCTGAGCTTTTATTTTCCACGAGAATATATCTATTTACAAAATATGTGCTTCTACTGCATATTGGGATTCCATTCAATCCTATACTTGCTCCTTTATTGAACATGACTGTGATGGACCTTCATACTCAAATTTTGAATTGTTATCAGGGCATTTATTTTTAGGAATTGATTAATTTTAAACTTCAATACTTGTGGAGTGCATCGGATGATGGTAGTTTTTTAGCGGGCTAATAGTGTTTTATGTCCCAAAATTTCAACGTTTTTCACAAAATGTCCCAAACTTTCATTTACTCCTAAAAAACCTCGAACTTTTAATTTTTTCTATAAAATGTCCTGCTATACAAAATTCGGTGACAAAAGAATTAATTATCTCGCCAAAAGAAATATTTTGGGGACCGTCATTGTTGAAAAACCATATTAGGAACCACTATTGTTGAAAAACGCTGAAAGTTCGGAGTATTTTTTTATCATCTTTCCGTCATCGAATTTTATATAGCGGGACATTTTATGGAAAAAACTAAAAGTTCGGGACTTTTTAGGAGAAAATGAAAGTTCGGGACATTTTATGAAAAATGTTGAAAGTTCAGGACATAAAACACTATTAACCATTTTCTAGTAGATGGGATCTTCTGTCCCAACATGTAGTGTGTACCACTCTTAATTTTTTTTATTTTATAATATAAAAATAAAAATTATCATTATATTATGAAGTCTAATTAATATTTTTCACTAAAAATTGGAATTTAAAAAATTATATATATATCCTAACTTTGAATTAATAGACCCAAATAATCTATAATTAATTCAAATAAATATAAAAAAATAATTATAAACCCTAATTGGATGAGTGAACCCTTGTTAATTATTTTTATACTATATTAAAGTATAATAAATTAAAATTGAATAATAAAAATTTAAAATTATAAAAAATAAAGAGTGATATACTCCCTCCGTCCCAATAATGAAGTCTCCTTTGTTTTGGGCACGGGTATTTAGGAGAGGTAAAGTAGATGTTAAATTAGTAGGGACCACATAATTAGTGTTTTAATTAATGTTATTTTATTTCTTAATTAACACCAACACACATACACTCAATGAGAGAGCAGCCGCCTCCTCCGGCTACTCCGCCGCCAGCCTCCCTCTGAAATTCGGCAGCCGCAGCGGTTAGCAAGGCCAACCACCACCGCACCGCCAGCCTCCCTAACTCCCGACTCTCACCTCTCTCCCCCGACTGATGCTCACACATCAACACCAACAGCACAAGCCAACACAACAAGCCAAAACAACAACAGCTCTCTCCGCGAACCGCCACTGCTGTTTGCCAGGAGAGATTGGAGGCGGCAGCGCCTTGCCGGAAAACGGGCGGCGAGGCAGGGGAGGAAGAGGGCGGAGGGAAATCTAGGGTTTGCAGTGGTGGCGTTGGAGGCGGTGCAAGAGGATGGCGGCAGAGGCGCGAGGCGGTGGAAGGTGGAGGCGGTGGAAGGTGGAAGGTGGTGGAGGCGGTGGAAGGTGGAGGGATTGGAATTTGGAGGTGATGAAAGAAGAAGAGGAGAGAGGGGGGAAATCAAGGTCCAAATTTTTTTCCCCCAAATCTGCAACAGAGCTGCCGCCTCGGTTGGTGGTGGCGGCGGGAGGAAGAGGCGAAGGAAGACCGGTGAAGGTGCGAGGTTGGTGGTGGCGGCCGCGTGAGGAAGAGGGCGGCGGGAGGAATGGTGGAGGCGCGAGGTTGATGGTGGCGGCGGCGGGAGTGGACGCCTGAACAGTGGGGTGCGAACTGCGAAGGGGTGGGTGGCCTGACCGCCTGAGTCGCGCCGCGTGAACGGCGGCGCCGGACGGAGAATTAAACGAGAGAGGGCGGCGATTTGAGAGTGAAGGAGGAGAGAGAGAGTGTGACAAAGAGAGAGATAATAGAGAGAGAAGAGAGAGAGAATTGTTAATTAAGTAACTAATTTTTGCCAAAAAGAGAAAGGAGACTTGAATATTGGGACGGCCCAAAAAGGAATAGGAGACTTGAATATTGGGACGGAGGGAGTATAATAGTACACATTATATTTGGGACGAATGATCTCATTTGGTTTTCTAGTGCTTTATTAAAGCCACTAAAAAGGAAAATATCCTGAAAAAAGGATGAGAGAAAAATATACTTAGAAAATTCCATCAATTATTGAAGCCGATAAGGGAATATAAGATTTTGGGGATTGGACCTTTCTAGAGGAATACACTAGTAAAATGTTACTCTATTGGGCCTCTCCAAGTTTAAAACATAATCTATTTATTGGAGTATATGAAAACACAATTTATGGCGAAATTATAATTAAAGAATCAATCAAAGTGTATTTATAAAACTCAACAAATCCCATATCCCATGTATTTTCTCTCTCCTCTCTCCTCTCTTTTATTATAGGCATTCTTCAATTTTCTGTTCTCTCTCTCTCTTTCTCTCATATTCTTTTTTTCATATTTTGATGATTTTTTTTAAAAAAATCAAATTTTATTTATAAAAAATATTCTATATATATCTTAAATTAAAGATGAATGCAAGATCTTTGATTTGGTATCAAATAATTATTCAACTCTTTTATTAGTATTCTAATAAATTCTAATAATATAATTTATTTTCCTACTTATCAATTGAAGCTTTTCTAATAAGATGACATAGATAATGAGCTAACTTAGAAAAAATTAATTTTATGCATGATTAGCTTATGTTTTAAAACTATATATTGTGATGTGAAAACTCTTTTTTGATTGTTTCTTCGTTTCTTTTAATTCGAATGATGTGTTTATTCTATAATTTTAAGGAAAAAAATAAAGTTTCCATCAAATAGATGGAAAATTAAAAATGATACTTTTCAAAATTATAAAATAAAATTAAGGATCTTTATTGAGTAATTGATGTAGTTTATTTTATTTTTTAAGAAAAAATAATTTACATTTACTTATATTCTAACTATATTTAATATTTATTTTTTATTTATTTGATACATCATTTAATTTATTTATTTTTGATAAATTAACATGATTAAATAAAAAAATTTAAAGGCCGCGCCACAGGGGCTCAAATCCAAGACCTTCGGTTTTAGACATTAACCCCTAATCGTTTAACCGATACACACACTACATCGTTTAATTTTGATGCAAAATTATGTTTGCCGTGCATTGAACGGGCGAATGTACTAGTTTTAGAAAAGGCAGAGATACTGTGAAATACTTGAAAAATAATTGAAAAGATAAGTGAAGCGTGGCGGCGAGTACACTCAATCTTGTAATGATGCAAGTAGGCAGTGTTGGGGATAAGAGAGAGAACTGAGAAGCTGAGGTGGGCTCTAGTTGTTGATATATCACACAACTCAAACTTGTTGATACCACAGCTTAAACTAGTAGGAACTTATCTAGTATTTCGAATAATGCCATGAATGTAAATGAATCAAATTGAAATGAATATCATTTTATTTGATTTATATTCATAAAATATTTATAAATTTGAATCGGTATTTGAATATATTTAAATTTTACTTGCGATTTGTATTTGTTTCGCACACTAATTTGCAAAAATTCGAATCAATCAAATGTCTATTTAATTTTTTTTAAGTATATTCAATTTAAAATTTCTTACTATTTGATTCAATTCGATTAGATTCAAATATACTCCACACATAATTCATTTACATAATAAACAATCAATAAGATGTTTCCATTGTTTCAAGTTCCAACTCCTAAAACATAATACAAGCCATAAATTCAAAAGTTTGGAATCAAAGAGTTTTTTGAAGCTTTGATTATTAGTAATTTTCTTTTTCACAGATTCATTTTCATTTAAGTAAATATTCTCCTTTTCTCTTCATTTTATTTTATACATATTTTATTCTTTTTTTAAAATATAAATATATAGAATCAAATTATAATTTTTAAATCATATTTAATAACTAATTGAACAAATTATTTTGATTTTATAATCATAGAATTTCTTATCTTTGTTTGTTTGCTTGGTGAGGGGAAGCAATGGTGATCGAACGTAATATTTACCTTTTGGGACACATGAGAGCTTCACTAATCTATATAATAGTATAAAATATGGGGGTTTCCTCTTCTTTTCTCTCTTTTAATAAAAAGTGTTAATAGGGAAAAGTACCCACCCTCATAATATGTCTATGAAAAATACCCACCTCCTAATATTTTTTTTTTCTCTCCCATCAACTTTTTCATTCCCCCTCTCTCACTTTAAATTTTAATTATTTTTTAAATATAGTCAAATTTGAGTTATTAAGTATTCAATATGCATCTTAAATTTAAGTTCGTGGTTTGTAATATGATATAAAATTATCAAAAATAAATTTAAAACGAATAAATATAAAAAATATTAAAATATTTAATAATCTCTTTTCGTTTAAATTTTACAACTTTTTATTTATATTTGTATGAAGATATATATATATATATATATATATATATATATATATATATATATATATATATATATAGGGTGGGGCTATAATAAGAGCAATATTAAGTGTATAAAATAAGAACTATTTTTGTCCATTTGATCTGCAAGATCCAATGGCTTGAAATCATCTTAAAATTCATACATCAAAAACACGTCTATATAGTATGAGGAGTTTAGTGTAATTTAACAAATCTTAACAAACTAAATCTTAACAAACCAAATCGTGTTTTACAAGGATTTGACTAGATTTAATAATAAAATTACTTCCATATCTTAACAAAACAAATATTTGATAATTCATGATTAGCCATTAACATGTCATTGCTTTAGTTGACTTCTCTTCTACAGACGTGAATCACAATTTCCTCTGTCGTCAGACGTTCATTCAACATCACAACTTTTTTATCAAAGATAATCATGGATCACCCAGGTATATGTGTTGTTCTTCGTAATTTTTATTATTACATTAATTCCAATTACTTGTTGATTAAAACTCCAAATAATTTTGAAAACTATATTTGATTTCTCAATGTTACTGTTTCTTGATTCGTACTCCAAATATATTGGTGAATTCAGTATCGTGAACTATGAATGCAAGATAAACGAATTTTGTGATAGTTCCTAATTAAGTTTTAAGAATCGTGAATTGTTAGAAGAATTCATATGAATTGTTAAATGTTATATTAAGAATCGTGACAGTTGCTAAGTTTTTTTTTACAGTTTACTTTATATACACGTTTTATAATTCATTAAATATGTTAAAATAATTCATACTCCTTATCCTTATATAAATTTCGTATGCATTATTAAGCAGTAGCTAATAATTCTTAGCGATTTGTCATATAAATCGTGATCACACTTCATTCATTATATTCATAACATATTGAATGTTAGTATTATATTCAATCTTCCTTTCACTCATCTCACCAAAATATTTCACAATTTACTAATTTATTGAAGATTGACTTGTGGGATTCATTTATATTGAATGCAATTCATAGTATCCTTAACCAAGCTGAAAATATATTACGTTTCATTTTCAGATTCAGATCCTCATGAAGGTGAAATAGAATGTCCCACCGATTCATACTTGCCCAAACTATGAGAAAAATCTGACATTCAGAATAAATAATAGATCTATAAAAAATTTTGGAACCTGCGCAGCCGGACTTCGTCATCGCCATATCAATACTGTTACGAACCGACTCAACCGACGGGAAAATCACAAAATAACTTTTCAATCTTAATCGCCGGAAGTCTGTATGTTTTTGCCGGCAATTTGAGAGAATATTTGTGAGGTTTTGATTTTTTTCCAATGTGTAGAGAGATAATGTGCCTAAACAAACCTTTATGCTTTGAAATTCACAAAAAAAATGATATTTAATTCACACTCATATTCTTTATGCTTTGAAATTCACGGTAATTGAAGAGGTTATTCTTTACACACGCATAAAATATTATATTTAATTCAAATTAATGATTAAATGCATTAACATTTAATGGACAATTATTTTCAACAGATTTTGTTTTGGATATGGAATCCAAATCTTCCAAAATTCGTTACCTCCAACTTTGGGAACGTACAAGATACATTGAAAGTCAAATATTGATTTATACCAATTATACCCTTAAACCGTGTAATGTGATGAATTAAATGGTGCCATGGTGGGAATTAATCAGTATCGAAATTTAGATCTCAGCCGTTAAATACAAGCTGATCGACGACTACAAATGATTCTTATATTAAATACTAAGAGTTGCTCTCATGGTAGCCCGCGACCCATATATATATATATATATATATATATATATATATATAGAATGGATCCATAGAGAATACATCTTTTTTAGAGAATGGAGAATTAATATCCACCCTTAGATATGGATGATCCGACGGTTTTGGTAATTCAGTTTAATGTAATCGATTATTATATGAAAGGGCATCTTAGTAATTGGATTTTTTATTGTAACCGTCCAATACGTAATTATAGTTGACCGAATCTTGATATTTTAGGTAGTTAAATTTAATATATATATATTTTAGTTTTCTACTTATTTTTTGCCGTTTTTAATACCTAGGTTTATATTAAGCATAATTCGTTTTTAATTATCTGAGATTTTATTGTTAGTTTCGCTTAACACTATTTTTGTTCATATTATTATATTATTTATTCAGTATAACTTATTGATTTCTTCGTATAAATCTGACCTTGTTCGATAAGTTTTCTTACTTATTCAGTAAACTCTTACACCATATTCATAAAAAATATTGAATCACATTCGTCTCACCTTATTCGATAAGTTTTCTTACTTATTCAGTAAACTCTTACACCATATTCATAAAAAATATTGAATCGTATTCGTTGTAAACTCTTACACCATATTCATAAAAAATATTGAATCATATTCATCTGACCTTATTCGATAAGTTTTTTTACTTATTCAGTAAACTCTTACACCATATTCATAAAAAATATTGAATCATATTCGTGAGTTGATATTACATTTACTGAATCTCCATTATGATTAAGTGAAGAATCTTCAATACATACTAAATAACAGTACAAATTTTGTGAATAATAAACAATACCTATAACGAATAACATTGATATTTATTCGAACAAATCATAACATTAAATTTCTAATAAATTGCTAACAAAATTTAGAACATCAAAACTTAATTCCTCACAATTATCTGCAATTGTAATCCATAAAATACCTAAATTGCTGCATTTGTCCAAACAATATCACCCAAAAAATTAGAACGAATAAATCCTTAAGAAGTACGATACATCATCACGGAAGTCACCCAAGCAAAATTAAATTTACTTTAAATTTGGATCCATGGACATTTCTTCATAAGTCTTTGAAGCTTTGCTCAGAACGTCGTCCTTCAGTTCGTTTCCGGAGCACTAGCTACGGCATCTGCACCTCTCTCCTACAAGTTTTGAACAAGTAATGTCTTATATCTGAACAAACATAAATTATTTCCGAACAAAGATTATTATTTACTGAATAAATAGTATTCGAAATTTATACCCTTTTCGATCTACAAACTAGTTTCCATGTCTATCGCTAACTCACCAACAAAAAAGCACTATTTTGGGACCCTAGAACTTAATCCAATTCAGCATAACATAAAAACAACAAAAAGTCCAATGATTTTTCAATCAAGAAGCGGTCACCGTTTAACATGAGTAAACCTACAACCAAAAGCTTGAAAGCAAATGAATCAATAATAGAATATCAGAAGAAGGATAGATGCTTACCATTTGTTGAAAAGCCAAGTCAAAGGATCTTTTCGGAGCAGAATTTGACAAAATTTTGATTGGTTTCTTGGAAAAGCCCATAATTCTATTATTTGGGGAAGTACCTAAGTTTCTTGTAATTTTTTCCCTCAACAATCTCTCTCATTGTAGAATTAAAGCAAAAATAAGAAATTGAAGCAATAACTTCGAATTCCAGAATCAATTCTCAGTTCTAATAAAAGTGCCCATTGTTCGCTTCTAAGCGCATCAATCAACCAAAAACATCAAAATAAGCAAAAAAAAAAACCCCCAAAATCTCACTAAATTCACATAAACCCCTAATAGATTCCAAATCCAGAGGCGAAGAGAATAGAACAAAAAAAAAAATGCTAAAAATGGCGCACCAACAACACACGCAAGAGAATTATACGAACAAAAAATAATCTGGTGAAAATCGTTGTGTTTATTCGAACATATAAAAACAGATCGGCTCATATTTAGTTAGATAGAAATATTCCATGCTCATTCCAATGTTTTTATTGTCGAATAATACAATATTAGGCTATAGATTTTCTGGAAAACAGTAAAAACCTCAAAAATTACAGTTCTGTTTTAAAGGGATCTATAAATGATATTGGAGTGATTTTTACTTTCGAATGAACAATGTAATGTTGAAATTTGAATGATTCGAACTTACCTTTCGAATGAAACACCGATGATTCTGCAAAAACCCCGATGTTTTTCTACCTTCTTCGATAATCTGCAGAAGTTGTGCGGCAACGTAATCGTTGTGTTTATACGTAATGGATGTTGCTATTCCGTATCCCAAAACCCTAGTTTCCACAATATTTTTCGAAGAGAAGGTGGAGGAGTGATTTTCGGAAATAATTGAAACTTACTGATTTACATTCATTGGTAAATTCCAATTTACCCCTTCCGGAATTTCTAAACACTTTTTTAAAATGTTTTTCGATTTTAAAAATACTAATTGGAATAAAAGAGGGCCGTAGGATGAAGTAGATCATACGGTCCTGACTTTTTCTCTATTCTATACTATAGTAATTCTCCATGGATCCATACCCTATATATGTTCAATGAAAAAGGCCTAAATGTAAGAAAGAAGAAAGAAGTAATCTCATCCGTTGATCTTATCTAATCTAACGAACATGATTTGTTCACGCCATGTTCAACGGATTTTTTCGTTGAACATTCGTGAACATATACAATATTTTTGGGGGTTCTGGGTTTCGACCCCCCATATGTTCAACGAAAAAATCCGTTGAACATGACGTGAACAAATCATGTCCGTTAGATTAGATAAGATCAACGGATGAGATTACTTCTCTCTTCTTTCTTACATTTAGGCCTTCTTCATTGAACCTTTGCCTATATATATATGGAAGGGCTAAAATAAGAGCATCTTGAGTTCGAATCCCAAAGGTAACAAAAAATTATTTTTCAAAATTCATACCTTTATACAGCGAATTCATACGTGTTCTACATAAAATTCATACATTAAAAATTGCTCTTATTTCTTATTTTAAGATGCGCTCTCACAGTAGCCAACCCCTATATATATATATACATATTTATTTATTATGACGTGTAATATGTGTAATGCCATTATCCATTATTTAGTAATTATAATTACCATTACACTTTATACAAAGTTGAAAATTTATGTTTTTAAATTTGAAATTTTATTGAGTAATTAATGTATATTTTATTTTAAAAATATATATTGTATTTATTTATATTTTGATTATGTTAAATATGTATATTTATTAATTGAGATATTTGCTGTAAAATACACGAACTTTCAACGAATTTAGATTTTTCTCATGACCTTTAAAATTTGAAAAATAAACCATCTTTTAATTTTTTTTTATTTTTTTATGGGTATGAAATGCTCCAAATAGAAGCTGATTTTAGAATTTTTGATTTAGATTTTTTTGATACTTTTTTTTTTGAGAAAGAAACTATCATATATTGATATCCGAAAGAGCAATATTTAGAAGCCAAGAAGGAAATCCCGACTTCCAAATCATTACATCATTAGAAACAACAGCAAAGCGAGCAAGCTCATGAGCCGCTCTATTAGCTTCACGCCGGGCGTGAAAAAAGTCGACCACCACATGCTTCCGGGCATAATTAAAAACCTCCCAAAGCTCGTCACAGAGGGAGTCTGAACCAGAAAAATCATCATGAAGGACATGGATAGCAAGCAAGGAATCCGAAAATAAAACCACCGGTCCAATGTCGTTCTCCAAACAGAAACCAACAGCAAGCATCATAGCTTGAAGCTCTCCCAACAAGACAGTAGCTGTAAACCCGATAGGTTGACAAGCAGCCGCAATAATCACACCTTGTGGGTCACGCACAACAAAACCAACACCAAACTTAAGCCCATCCGCATCATACGCCACATCAACATCGAGACGAAGAAGGCCCCGGGAAGGAGGGAACCAGCTGGAATCACCTTCTGGAGGAAGAGCTCGTTGAGAGATAAGAACTTGTTTCCTAGACTTCTGAAAAGTGGAAAGCAAGTTATCACTTTCCAAAAGATCAACATGCACATCTCCATTGATATTCCCATGTCTCAAATCACAGAGAAACTTCCAAGCTCGCCACAGCTTGAAGATCCAACTTTCCAGACCCTTTTTGCCCCATTCATCAAAAATAACACCACACAAGTCGACAAGCGAGAGATGACCAGATCTTCGAAGTTTAGACCAGAAGATCGTATCTTTCCAAGCATTTCGCAGCTTCTCACAAAAGATCAAGCAATGAGAAGTGCTTCCCCAATTCTTTAAACACCAGGAACAGATGCCTTTAACTGGAACGTGGTGGCGTGCCAAGTTAAGGTCAGTCGCCAGAAAATTATGGAGAGCTTTCCAAGCAAAATGTTTGACTTTAGGAGGAAGATTAAGAGCCCACAATCTCTTCCACTCTGAACCCGCAGTTGAGGAAGAGTTGGCAGGAGTTCCGTAGAAATCAGTCGCACACAGATAACCAGATTTGACGGAGTAGTGGCCTTTTTCATCAAAAGTCCAAAAGCGACAATCACTCCCATTCGCCTGAAGAGGATCAATTGAAAGGATGGCGTCAAGCAGATAAGTTGGAAAGGCCTCAAAAAGCTTGGCTAAATTCCAGCCGCCATCATTGTTAAGAAAAGCTGAGACCGTCGCCCCTTGAAAAAGCGGGCTCAGACAGACACCGCAAGGACCAAAGCCCGGAATCCAACTATCCTCAAAGGCGGAGATACTTTTTCCGTCACCAACCTTCCAACGAAGCCCCCTCAATAAGAGCTCTTTACCCCAACAGATGGAACGCCAGGTAAAAGAAGAGTTTGGTGACACCCGAGCAGCCAAAAAGTTGCCATCCTTGAAGTACCGTTTCTGCAGAATACGAGCCAGAAGGGAGTCAGGTTTTTTGATGATTCTCCAAGCTTGCTTAGCAAGCAAAGCTTGGTTAAAAGCAGCTAACTTGCGGAAGCCCAGCCCACCCCTAGACTTGGGCGAACAAAGTTTATCCCAAGAGGCCCAATGCATGCATTTACCGATATCTTTCTCACCCCACCAAAAGTTGCTACAAGCCCTCTCAATATCCGAACAAACACCCCCCGGAAGGCGAAAACAAGCCATAGCATAAGTCGGGATGGATTGGAGGACCGACTTAATAAGAACTTCTTTTCCTCCTGTTGAAAAAAGCTTTTGGTCCCATCCGGTGATTTTCTTGAGCACACGATCGCGAATATACTCAAACTGAAGCTTCTTTTTCCTCACAACAAAAGTAGGAAGACCGAGGTACATCACGTGGCCCTGGGTCTGTTTAATACCCAGAATACTAGTGACCATCTTACTATCCGCTGAACTCGTATTGGGACTAAAAGCAACTGAGGATTTGTCAAAATTAATCACTTGCCCTGAAGCAGCTTCATATTTCCTCAAAATATCATTCAAACCATTGACCGACTCCATGTTTGTCTTGAAGAAAACAAGACTGTCGTCAGCAAAAAAAAGATTGGAAATAGGGGGGCAGTGTCTAGCAATAGAAATCCCGCTGAATAAACCCTGATTTTCATAGTTGCGAAGAAGTGAAGAAAAGCCTTGAGCACAAATAACAAAGAGAAAAGGGGAAAGAGGACAACCCTGGCGCAGACCCCGTGTCGGGAAGAGAGACCCGTACACTTTACGGTTCACCACAAAAGAGAATTCCACTGAAGAAATGCAGAGCATCACCAAATCCACAAGATGAATCGGAAATCTCAAAACCTCCATCATATCTCTGATAAATCTCCATTCTACACGGTCAAAAGCTTTGCTCATGTCGAGCTTAGCAGCTGCATAACCCTCAAAGCCCTGATTCTTGTGTCGAAGCCAATGCATACACTCGTACCCCAATAAAATATTATCAGAAATAAGGCGCCCCGGGACAAAAGCACTTTGCGATTCATCAATCACTGAATGCAGGAAGCCTCTCAATCTGTTGGCCAGAGTCTTAGCAACGATCTTATAAGAAGTGTTGCATAAGCTAATGGGGCGGAAGTCTTTCACAGCAATCGGTTTCAAAATCTTTGGGATAAGCACTATCAGCGTCTTGTTCCAATCACAAATATTGGCTTTGCCATTCAGAACACACAACACATCATTAGTCACAGAATCCCCGATCTCACCCCAGAATTTCTGAAAGAACAGGGGAGGAAAGCCATCGGGGCCCGGCGCCTTATGCGGAAACATCTGGAAAACAGCCTTTCGAACCTCAGCTTTAGAAAATGGAGCACAAAGATCATCCCGTGCTTTCTCACCTAACACGGTAGAAACTGAATCTGTCACTTCAGAAAGCATGTCGGGCGTGGGAGAATTCGAAGAAAAAAGCTCATAAAAGTAGTCTTTAATCACATCAGCCATCTCTCGATCATTCTTAACCAAAACTCCCTCCTTGTTAACCAAATAATGAATAGTGTTCTGTTTTTTCCTTTTGCTCGCAAAGGAATGAAAGTATTTAGAGTTTCTATCCCCCAATCCGAGCCAATTAACACGAGAACGTTGTTTCCAATGAATCTCTTCCGCCTCAGCCATACGTTCGATATCTTTCGTGAGTTTCTTCAACTTGACATCAAAATGTTTATCCAAGAATTGGGACTGCAACAGCTTAGCTCTTTTCTTACGGAGAGCAGCCAATTCGCGGGAAGGGGCTTCGAATTTCTTCTTAGACCAGGACGTAAGGAATTGTTGGCAGCCATCAAGTCGTTCTTTGAGTGAAGCCATACCCAGATTGCTCCATTGAGTGAGAAAATCAGCCGCAAAAGTCTTATCCACAAACCACTTTTGTTCAAAATAGAAGCGCTTATAACCATTTCCCAATTCCACACGATCCTCCATCTTCTCCATCTTGAGAAGGAGAGGTAAGTGGTCAGACATGTGCGGATCAAGGGCCCGAACAATCTGGAAATCGAAGACATCCATAGCCCCCCGATTACAGACAAAACGGTCCAGCTTAAGAGAGCGAGCCTCCTCATTTTTCCGATGGTTAAACCAAGTAAACTGTGCTTCACATGAGAGAGTTTGAAGGCCACAAAACTGGAGAGTCCGACTAAAATCACGCATTTGCGACCATGGCCGGCGGCTCCTGGCACAACAGTCTTTCTGGCTCAGAATTTCATTACAATCTCCTCCCACAATCCAGGGTAAATCATGAAAACCACAACAAGCAAGCCTCTTCAAGAGTTCCCAAGAGTTCTTACGATTTTTAGTCTCCGGGTTTCCGTAAAAACCAGTAAACCTCCACTTGATGTCATTAAAAAGAACGATACAATCAATATGTCCCATAGAATAACTACGAATATCGACCACACAAGGGTGTTTCCACAGAAGCATCAAACCACCACTAGCACCTCTAGAATCAACGACAAATTGTCCATCAAAATTAAGATTAGTTCGCCACCATTTGCTTTTCATGGTATTGACCTTGGTCTCGCTGATAAACAGCAAATGTGGGGAGAAGCCAGTAACCAACCGGCGGAGCTCATGGAATGCTCGGGAGCTCCCTAACCCCCTAGCATTCCAAACAATACAATTCATAATACTCGGCGGGGCTGCTCCGCAGCCTCCGCCGTTAAGTCATCGTCCACAACCTCCTCAATTCTTGACTTAATGATTTTCTGTTTTTGTTTAGGTTGCATGTCTTCCAAATTACCATCAGAAGCCTCATGTCTTTTGGTCCCAACTTTCTTATCCTCGCTTTTCCTGACTTTACTAAATTGTGACCCAGAGCCCGGGCCTCTCGCCAGCCTCTTCCAGCCTGTACTTTTAGGGTTGAGTTTGGCTTTTGCTGAGTGAATTATGCCCTGTTTGTTATGTGTAGGGCCAACTAGTTCTTTTTGGCAAAGGGGATCCTTCTCTTTAGGCTGCGCCTCTATCATAACTTGGCTCCCCACCCCGAGCTCTTTTACTGGTACCTCAACAAACATAGCAGTAGACGCCCCTTCGTCAATATTATCGGTTCCCACCAAAACGTTAGTCTCACCGGAAACCTCCGTGGGAATAACAGTCTCATCGACCTGTTTGGTATTAACCTCACCTTCTTCCGATGAGTATTGGGTGGTATTTTGGGACCCTGAGCCCTGGTTATTGAGAATAGAAAGATGCCGAGTTCCTCGTGGAATCTCACGAGGGGTATTAAATACCCCCCCCGTGGTAGCTCTTGGAGTAGGACGTGTATGGGAATTTCTCCTGTAATCCACACCCCTACCTGCTTTAAGCCAATTACCGAACATGGGATTTTCCTTAAAAACATCACTAACATCACAATCTTTAAGGTAATGCCCAAGCTTTCCACAGCCGAAACAAAAATGGTCTGGAAGGCGTTCATACAAAACCAGAACCATCGCATCCTCATCCTTTCCTTCAGCCTTGATCGGAACACACCGGACAAGCGGCTCAAAAATCGATCTCGTAACCCTCACACGACCATAGCGTCCCATACAAATTCCCCCATTGTCATCAACCTCAGTAACTCTGCCAATCTGACTACCCACACGCCGGAGAATTTGGGGAGTCATACAAGCCACTGGCATATTGTGAAGTTGTACCCAAAAAGATACTTGATCAAATTGGGCATTTGTAGCAGTAAGCATCGAATCAGTTTCTTTCAGAATCATAAGCTCATTGAAGAAATGCCATGGTCCCTCCGCAAGGATCCGTGCTCGATCAGATTCCAGATCCAGCGAAATAGCAAAAATATTTCTTCCCACAAGCTCGATTTCCATTAGCCCCCTCGGCCTCAAAAGATTAGGGAGATTGTCTCGTAAAGCCTCTCGATTAATCAAGCGGTCTGAGAAAACTTTGCCAAGGATGAGTTTCATCGCCCTCTTATCACCAAGGGCAGATTCCGAAGCAGAGAGCAATACAACTTTCGATTTTGCCTCTGCTGATAAACGAAGATCAGCCACGCGTTTAGCAATTTCTTCGGGATCCATCACACCAGACAACCAAAAGCACCCTCACCAACAGAGAAAGAGGAAGACAAACTCTCAAGAGAAAAGGAAGAACACCGCTCCTAAAACCTAATCGCCAAGGGTTTCAGAGGAAGAGAGAAAAGCGATTTTTTTTTTTTTTTTTTTTTTTTGATACTTAAGTGTGATGGATTTTCAATTCATAGATACAACCACTTTATTTAACCCTTATTATCCTTTATGTCTGGGTATCAAAAAATTTAATTTAAAAGCTTAAAATCAGTTTTTATTTGGGGCATTTTATGCCCTTGAGAAAAATAGAAAAAAATAAAAAATAATAATGTATTTTATTTCAAATTTTAAAAAATCATAATTCATTGAAGAATTTTGACCCTTATTTGTTTAATTTTCTGACATAGTAGTATTTAATAAGTCAAAATCTCTCTCCCCTCTGTGTCGACTCTGGAGTGTCGGTTCTCTCTCTCTCGCACATAGACTCAGCATCAGTATGGCAGCTTATGCTGCTCTTCTTTCCCTTGCTCAAACTACACATCTCAATACATATCAACATCAATCTCTCTTTTCTTCCGAAGCAGAAGAAAAAGTTAGATCAATCCACGACTATGTCAGTTTCTTGCTATTGTTCTTTGAAGATTTTCCACAGAAAGTCAACCGTTGGGAAGGAAGGATCAGGGACGCAGCTTATCAAATCGAGGATATTATTGAAGTTTTTATCTGTCACCGAATTCAGCGTCATCCATCACGCGTCAAATTGGAAGACCAGCTCCAAAATGTGATGGAGGAAATTGGTTTAGTCGCGGGCGAAGTCATGGAAGAGCGACCTACTTATCTACCTGCATCTTCATCATCGTCATCAAGGCTTGCATCAACTGGCAACGACGCAGTGATTGGTTTAGACGACGACATCACAGCAATAAAGGAACGGCTTTGCGGACAGTCACCCAATCTTCGAGTCGTCCCCATCGTGGGTATGGGTGGAATAGGTAAAACCACTCTTGCTAAAGCTGTTTACGACGATCAATTAATCATTGAGCGTTTTGATATTCGTGCTTGGGTTGTGGCATCACAAGATTACAGTCCGCATAGGTTCAGGAAACTTCTTTTAGATTCAATGAAATTGTTAGAAGATCAAATGTCAGCAGATGTGATTGATGAATCTGATATTGAATTGAAAGTGTATAAAAAATTGAAGGGTTGGAGGTATCTCATTGTGATTGATGATGTTTGGGGAACAAATATTTGGGATGATGTAAGGTATATGTTCCCGGATGACAAGAATGGAAGTCGAATCATGCTAACTACAAGGCAATTGGATGTGGCCAGTTATCCTGACACTGCTGGCCCTCTTCATGATATGAGGTTAATGGATTGTTCTCAAAGTTGGGATTTGCTTAGGTTGAAGGTATTCACAGACGGCTATTGCACGCCTGATTTAGAAGACGTTGGGACAGAGATAGCACGAAGGTGCGCGGGGCTACCCCTTGCTGTTGTCCTAGCTGCTGGAGTCTTGTCTTCAGTCATCAGGACTAAAGCTTCTTGGGAGGAAATTGCCAAAAATGTAAATCCTGTTGTTGGTTGGGAACTAGAGGAGATACTCTCTTTTAGCTATACCTACTTGCCTCATCATTTAAGACTGTGTTTTCTGTTTATTGGAGGTTTTCTTGAAGATGCAAGTATTCGTGCTTCAAGGCTAATTAGGTTGTGGGTAGCTGAGGGTTTTCTGAAGCATCAAAACGGAGGTAGTAAAAGCTTGGAAGAGGAGGCAGAGGAGTGTTTGGATGATCTTGTAAAGAGAAATCTTGTGATTGTGACTAGTAGGAAAACTAATGGGAAAATCAAGAGCTGCAGCCTCCATGATATGGTACGAGATTTGTGCATAAGGATAGCCCGCGAAGAGAAGTTTCTTCATGTTATGGATGGGCGTGATCTTCCACAAGGCTTGATGAATGAGCGACGCATCAGTTTCAGTCGTTCTGATATAGATAAAATTTGGGGTCCAACCTTCCGTACCATTCTGTGCTTCCAAATGAAGATTTTTCCTAGTTGGCTAGCCATGTTAGGAAGCTATAAATTGCTAAGGATATTGGATGCGTTACATGTAAACCTGAAAGAGCTACCTACTGAATTATTTGATCTGCATTGGTTAAGATATCTTGCTTTAATGGGCTCTTTCAGTATTCCATCCGCTGTATCTAATCTTGTGAATCTTCAAACATTAGTCATTCATCTAGAGTTTGGAAAGCTACGACGAAGGTATGATGATGGTGTACGCCGCTCTTTGCCATTGGAAATTTGGAGGCTGCCGCAACTAAGGCATCTTTTCTTCCATGCTCCTTATATGCTACCTCATCCTCTGGAAGGATTTTATCTTCCTCTAGAAAATCTCCAAACTCTTTTGCTTGTCAAAAATCTTGTATGGAATGAAAAGATCCTACAATTAATTCCCAATGTCAAGAGATTGGGACTTACTTATTCAAGCAATGAAGACCATCACCTCCATCATCTCAAAGATCTGCATCAACTTGAACAGTTGAAAATGATTGGGTATCGGGATTTTTCATGGAGGGGGCAAAGTCCTACTTTTCCTTGTGCATTGAAGAAGTTGACATTAGTAGGCGGGGGATTTCTCTGGAAAGATATGGCCATTGTGGGTTCATTGCCTAATCTGGAAATCCTTAAACTACTAGGTAACGCTTGTGATGGTGAAACATGGGAAACAACTGATGAAGATTTTCCTCGGCTGAAATTTTTGCTAATTGATGAATCGCATCTCCGGGAATGGATAACTCACAGCAACCCTTTCCCAACACTCAGACGCCTAGTGCTTCGTTCTTGTTGCTATCTGAGAGAGATTCCAGAAGGTATAGGAGAAATTCCAACCCTTGAACTGATTGAAGTTGATTATTGTACAAATTCTCTTGTGGAATCAGCCATGAAAATAAAAGAGGATCAAGAGAGTTATGGAAATTATGATCTACAAGTTCTTGCTGGCCATGAGGTTAGAATCCCACCATCCTTGAACAATTTCAAAACTTTTTTGATACATGTAAAAACAAGACTAGCATTTAAGTCATAGAAAGTAATTTTTGGTATATAAGCAAGCCCCTCTTACCCCGATTCTTCTTTGTCAAGTTATATTAGATGCCCTCGGTGGAGTGGCTAGTGGTGGATTGGCTTGTTTGTGACAGAAAGGTCGTAGATTTGATGATTACCACCTACATCTCTAAGTTGAGATATCCTATTGCATACCCTATGGTATACCTACACATATGTCTAAAATAAATGTTATATGATGTCTCCTATTTTTTCTTTTTGAGGAGATAACTGATAAGCGTGTTATATCTGATTACATCACGTTAACATAAATTGATAGTGTTGAATTTACAAATAGAGTGTCCTTTTTGGAACAAAGAAAACCAACTTATCAATAATCATTATTCCTCTCTTTGTGCACTTGGAAGAATATATAATTGACACTATACAAGTGTTTATAGCGGCAATATTTAGTACTGTTACTGCTAATTATTTTGAAACAAATGTAAAGATTCTTGTTTAATTAATATACGGATTTAGATATTTTGTCATTATTTTATGTAGCACTAGCACCTCATAATGCTAGGATAATGGGGGGGGGATGACAAAATTAAGTGGAAAAATAATTGTTATTGCTCAATTCTTCCTGTTCACAATGACAAAAATATAGTCATTCATAAATGGCAATGTTGGAAAGGAGGCATTTTTCTTGTACATTTTTATTCCAAGAATATCAATCAATGCATATTTTTTATGTTGTCAAATACACTGAGCGTGTGTTAATAATATGAAATTGGAAGACTATACATAGTTTAAAAATAAACCTTTGGTCTGCAGTTTTGCTTGCCATATACTGGTATTTGGTAGTCCGTAGTCGAATAGTTTTATATGATATACAAATCCCACTAATTCTGCGTCTCTTTGTTAACATGCTTCGATTAACATGATGGAACTCTTTCTTAAACTACACTTTGATGAGTGTAACAATCTTCATTATGTACTGATGTCACTCAATACATATGACAATGAAACATAAGTCATCATTGAACTTTTTGTGGCAGGAGATTCAGTTATTTTACAAACGGATGGCTCTATCACCATCAAGACCTGCAACTTTGAGAAATGCTGCAGTGATTGGTTTAGACGATGATCTGGTGGCAATAAAGGAGCAGCTTTGTGGACTGTCATCCCAGCTCCAAGTTGTCTCGATAGTGGGTCTGGTTGGTATAGGTAAGACCACTCTTGCTAGAACTGTTTACTATGATCCATTACTCTTGGAGCATTTTGAGATTCGCGCTTGGCTCACATTATCACTGGATTATAGTACACTTAGGTTGAGAAAACAAATTCTTTTAGGCCTTTTAGATTCAATGGAGTTGTTGGATGAACATATGTCTGGAGAGAAGATTCGTGAACCTGAAATGCTAAATAAAATACATCAAAGGTTGATGGGTAGGCGGTATCTCGTTGTAATGGATGATGTTTGGAGCACAGAGGTGTGGGGTGGTATCAGTAATATATTCCCCAATGACGAAAATGGAAGTCGAATCATGTTAACCACAAGGTTGGCAGATGCAGGTTCTTATGACAATTCTGGGAACTTTCTTCATCGGATGCAGTTGATGGATGATTATCAAAGTTGGAATTTGCTTAAGCAAAAGGTGTTCGAAAACATAAATTGCCCTTCTGAGTTGGAAGACATCGGGAAAGAGATTGCACAAAGATGTGCAGGACTACCCCTCGGTGTCGTCCTGATTGCTGGTGTTCTGTCTGCAGTAGATAAGACCGAAGCTTCTTGGAATAAAATTTCCAAAAAAATAAATCCAAATTTTGGCCCACCTTTGCGGGAGATACTATCTTTCAGTTACACACAGTTGCCTCGTCATTTAAAGCCCTGTTTTCTGTGTATGGGAGAATTTGCAAAAAATAAAGAAGGCATCCATGCTTCAAAACTCATTGAGTTATGGGTAGACAAGGGCTTCTTGAAACATGAGAATGGATGCAGTGAGAGCTTGAAAGAGAAGGCGGAGGAGTATTTGGAGGATCTTGTCAAGAGAAATCTTGTGACTGTGAGTAGCAGGAAGAGTAATGGAAAAATCAAGTATTGCAGCCTCCATTATATGTTGCGAGACTTGTGCATAAGAAAAGCTCAGGATGAGTGGATTCGTCGTATTTGTGAGCGACCAGCAGAGCGACCAGCAGAGGCTGCAGAGCCTACCAAGACAAGTTTCTTCATGTTATTGATGAACTTGATCTTCTACAAGGCTCGATGAATGATCAGTTTCAATTGGGAAGATGGAAAATTTGTTTTTGTATGATTGTATCACTTGTAATTAATCTCTGCCAAACTGATTAGCTCGCTACTTTTCGCAATTTGCAAACATATAGTATCCGGCTTGTAATCGGTTCAGTCACGGGTCAACCATTCGATCCGTTAACCAATTAACCACAGATAACCGAATTGTTCAATTAAAAAAAAAAAAAAAGAATAACCTTTTGCTATCCACTCCACCAACCTGTTATTTACGCTTACATAATACATTTTTTTTATATACAGAAACGTGAAATTTTATTTATACTAATATAAAAAGTGTCTAGAGCACAACCTGTGAATTGCCTATTTTATCTCTATTATATGTTTTATAAATTTATTTTACATATGATATATTTATATAAATATATTAATTCATTAGATATTACACTAAAACTATGTGATATATATCTATAACTATTGATAAGGCTTATAAATAAATATATCTATCCAATAAATTATATTTAGTAGAAGCAATAAATTAATAGATTTTCTAAAAAATATTGTAAAAGATAATATAATTAAATAGACCAAATTTTTCATTGAAAAATTAAATATAAATAAACATTATAATTTATATTTTTATTTAATCAAATAAGATAATACTAAAATAATACTCCACCCATATAAAGAAAAAATGTACGCTCTTTTTGCTAGTATATAAAGAAAAAAAACCTTTAATTTTTATTTTTAAAATAAAATAAAATAAAATATTTTAATTATTAATTCGATTAATTGGTTTTAACCGATCGGTTACCATTTAAATCGATTAACTGAATTTTAGTGAATTCGAAAATCGAACGATTAACTGAATTTTAGAAATAATCGAAAACCAATAAAAATTGATTATCGATTTATTGATTAACTGAAAATTCGATTCGATTACGGTTATAATCGATTAATTGAACCCATTTTGCCACCCTTGTGTTGAGTCTACACATATTTATCACCGATTCAGAGAGTAAGTCAACCCTCTCTTTTTTCTCTCGTCACCACACAAAATTTAAGAGCAAAACTCCGGCGATCGCCCAGTATGGCAGCGTATGCCGCTCTTGCTTCCCTTTCTCAAACTACACATCTTACTATCAATAAACACAAATCTCACTTTTCTATCGACGCGGGAGAAAATATTAGATCCATCCACGAGTACGTCAATTTCTTGCTATTGTTCCTCCAAGATTTTCCAGAGAAATCCAAGTGTTGGGAAGTCAAGATGAGGGACGTAGCTCATGAAGCTGAAGATATTATCGAACTATATATGTCCCAGCTGTCATACTGTAGATGGATTAAGCCGTCAAACGTGAAATTTGAAGACCAGCTCAGAAATGTAACTCTAAAGTTATGTTTGATGGCTGGGGATTTGATAGACGAGGGACCTGCTCACTCACGTCTTGTTGTCTCATCGTCATCTTCATCAAGAGCTGCAACTACTGGAAACAGTGCGGTGGTTGGTTTAGACGACGACGTTATGGCAATTAAGGATCGGCTTTGTGGTTTGTCATCCAAACTGCAAGTCATCCCCATAGTGGGTATGGGTGGGATAGGTAAGACTACTCTTGCTAGAAATGTTTATGATGATCTACTAGTTGTCGAGCATTTTTACGTTCGTGTTTGGCTCACAGTATCACAAGATTACAGTGCGCGGAAAGTTCTTTTTGATGTTCTATATTCAATAAACTTGATTGAACAAAGAATGTGTTTGGGTGTTGAAGATTCAATGGAATTGAGAGAAGAACAAATGCGTAGAGAGGAGACTGATTATTCTACAATGGCGGTGAAAGTGTACAAAAAATTGAAGGGTAGGAGATATCTCATTGTCATGGATGATGTCTGGAGCACAAAGGTTTGGGATGATGTGAGGAATATATTCCCGGATGATGGTAATGGAAGTCGAATCATGTTAACCACAAGGCTACGGGATATAGCCACTTATCCCGACTCTAATAGTCCTCCTCATGAGATGAGGTTCATGGATGATTCTCAAAGTTGGGATTTGCTTAAGGGAAAGGTGTTTGCAAACTGCAATTGCCCACCTGAGTTGGAACATGTCGGGAAAGAGATTGCAAGAAGCTGTGCAGGGCTACCCCTTGCTGTTGTCTTGGTTGCTGGATTCCTGTCTGCAGTCAACAAGACTCAATACTCTTGGGAGGAAATTTCCAAAAATGTAAATCCAAGTGTTGGTGAAGAGCTAGAGAGGATATTATCTTTGAGTTACACGCACTTGCCTCATCATTTGAGGCCGTGTTTTCTATTTATTGGAGTGTTTCCAGAAGATGAAATTATTCGTGCTTCAAGACTTATTAAATTATGGGTAGCTGAGGGTTTCTTGAAGCATCAAAATGGATGCAGTAAAAGCTTGGAAGAGGAGGCAGAGGAGTATTTGGAGGATCTAGTCAAGAGGAATCTTGTAACTGTGACAAGTAGGAAGAGTGATGGTAAAATCAAGTGTTGCAGCCTCCATGATATGGTACGAGACTTGTGCATAAGGAAAGCTCATGATGAGAGGTTTCTTCGTGTTGCGGATAGTCGTGTTGTTCGACAAGGCATGATAAATGAGCGACGCATCAGTTTCAGGCTTTCTGATATAGATGACTTCTGGTGTCCAACCATCCGTACCATGCTATGCTTCGAACTCTGGAGTTTCCCTAGTTCGCCAGAGTTTCTACGACGTTTTAGATTGCTTAGGATATTGGATGCTGTGGGTGGCAACTCTAAAGACCTCCCTTCCCAAGTATTTGAGTTGTTTCATTTTAGATATCTTGCTTTAAATTGTTCTTCCAGTATTCCATCAGCCATATCTAATCTTCTGAATCTTCAAACCTTAATCATTATTCCAACCACTAACAGCTGGCATAAATTTATTAGTGATGAAGATGTATCTCATTTCTCTTTGCCATTGGAAATTTGGAGGATGCCTCAGTTAAGGCATATTGTCCTCTATGATCTTTATATGCTACCTCATCCCCCAGATGGATCAAACCTTCCATTAGTAAATCTTCAAAGTCTTTCCTACATAATTGATCTTGTATGGACAGAAGAGATTTTGCAAATGATTCCTAATGTGAAAAGATTGGGACTTGCGTATAAAAGCAATAAAGGGTATCACCTCCATCTTCTCAAGCATCTGCATCAACTTGAAAAGTTGGAACTCTATGGGTTTTACGGTTTTCCTTGGGTGGAGCATAACCTGATAACTTTCCCTCGGACACTAAAAAAGTTGACGTTAGCGGCTAGGGGATTTCCTTGGGAATATATGAGTGTTGTTGGTTCGTTGCCTAATCTACAAGTGCTTAAACTACGAGATTATGCTTGCGATGGTGACACATGGGAAACAGCTGATGGAGAATTTCCTCAGCTGAGGTTTTTGCTAATTGAGGGTTCAGATTTACAGCACTGGATAACTGAGAGCAGTCACTTCCCAAGACTCCAGTGCCTAGTGCTTCAGTATTGTTGGAATTTGAGGGAGATTCCAGAATGTATAGGAGAAATTCCAACACTTGAACTTATTGAAGTGGATCATTGTAACGAGGATCTTGAGAAGTCAGCCAAGCAAATAAATGAGGATCAACAGAGCTACGGAAATAATACTCTTCATGTTCGAACTATATAGAAGTCTTTATCACAAAATTTTCTGACGCCGAGAACGCCAGGAAGAAGCTCCGCCTCTCCAAGGATCAATCCGCCATTCTCGAGGAAAGCTTCAAAGAGCACTACAACTCAATCAAGTAAGTTCGCCTTGAAGAACAAAAATCTTTCCCCTTTTCTTGACCTAATCGATCAATCGAGCTCACATATGTTTGCTGTTGCAGAAGCAAACAATGGCTCTGGCGAAGAGATTGGGGCTGAGGCCTAGGCAGGTTGAAGTGTGGTTCCAAAACAGGAGAGCAAGGTAGTAATTTGGATTTAGGCCACTTCAACTCTTTGTTGCATTCTATTGCAATAATTATCCCGTCGTTTTCTTTTCGTATATCCATGTCTTCAATTCCACCTTCTCCAGATTTTTATCTATTTTCCCCTCAAATTTTCTTCTTCATAACTAGAGAATCCAGTAGAACAAGAAGAAAGCGACTAAGGGTTTTCACTCCATTCAATTTCAGCTGAATAACTGCTGATTCTTTTCTAAAAATCGTTGCTCTAAATGCCCATATCAGAAAAGCTTCTAAATATCGAACCGAGCTCTCTTTCCGCTGTCAGTAATTCTATTTTATTCTTTGCTGTTTATTCTGATGATTTGGACATTTTTTCGGATTGTTGATTTATTCCTGCTATGTTTTATCTGATATCTGTGTGTTTTGGACCTTTGGTTGATTAGTTGAGATAATGAAGAAAGCATCTTGCACGATTCGATTGTCTAGTAACTCCTCAAGGCATGTTGCTTTTAAGGTAAAAATTGTATTTGAGTTTTGTGCATTAATTGGAAATTTCATTCATTTCCATACTAATAATATATGTATGTATTGAAGAAACTGGATAAACAACAGAGTATGAATCTGTTGGCCCGAGAACGAACAACCCAACAGTGAAATAATACAATCGAAAACATGAATGAAATCCTCAAAAATGTAGATGAGAAAAAATTGTGGAGAGGTGAAAAAAAGGAGAGACTTGTATTACTTCTCATTGATCTACATATTACACAAATAACTCAAATATTTATACTACTCAAAAGAGACATCTAGATCACTTACTTAGTGCCATAGAAAACAGAAAAGATAAAGTGAACTAATTAATGCCTGTAGGGAAACTAAGAGTTATTATCCGTAGAATTCTAGAGATGAGTAGAACAACACAATTTGAAAACCAAAAAAGCAACTTTAATTCTTCACACTACCCCTTAAAGTGATTTTTTGGAAATTAATCCTAACTTGGACCACAGGAGCTCAAACGATTTTTTAGGCAGCGACTTGGTAAAGATATCAGCAACATTTTCTTGACTTAGCACTTCCATGGTTTTGATTGTGCCATCAAGAACTATTTCTCGAACAAAGTGGTGTTCAATCTCAATGTGCTTGGTTCTTGCATGACATACTGGATTATTTGCAAGTTTGATAGCACTTTGATTATCTCCAAAAATTGCAGTTTGCTTGATTATTGGAATATGTAGGTCATCAGCAAGCCATTGCAACCACACGCATTCTTGAGAAGCAAGTGCCGATGCTTTATACTCCGCCTCCGTAGTTGATAAGAAAACTGCATCTTGTTTCTTGCTACACCACATCTTGTTTCTTGCTACACCAGGAAATACTTGTATCTCTACAAAGAAAGACATAACAACCTGTTGTTGATTTCCTGTCATCTAAATCTCCTCCATAATTTGCATCCGTAAAACCTGTTAAGGATATCTCAACATTCTTCTTGAAGAATAAGCCCAAATCTGGAGTTGAGTTTATATACTTCAAAATCCTTTTTGTAGCTTCCAAGTGAGGCTTTCGTGGTGATTGCACAAATCCGCTAACATATCCAACAGAAAAAGCAATATCTGATTTTGTTATAGTTAAGTACAAAAGACTTCCGACAAGAGCTTGATAAGGTTGAGGATTTGGCAGAAGTGGCCCTTGAGCTTCAGATTTGCATCAAGAGGCGTAGAACAAATTGTGCTTTGGTTTAATCCAAAGCGAGCGGATAACTTCTTGGCATAGCTTTCCTGAGAAACAAAAATTCCATTACTTTGATTGCTCACTTCTAAGCCAAGGAAGTGGCTCAACTCTCCCAACTTCTTGATGTCGAACCTTATTTCAGCTCGTCTTGAAGTTTTTCAACTTTCACTTCATTTTTTCCTGTTATTATCATATCATCCATATCATCCATGTACAAAAGAACAACCATATGCTCCCTTATTTTTTAACAAATAAACTAGAATATGAATTTGATACATTATAGGCACAAAAGAGAAGGTATTCAGAAGTTTGCAGAGCTTGCGGAGCTTGCTTGAGATCGTAAAGTGCCTTCTTAAGCTTGCGAACATAATCATGATGCACACTGGATACATAACATGGCGGCTGCTCCATGTAGATGTCCTTATCGATTTCTATGTACAAGAAGACATTCTTTATGTCTAGTTGCCACAGTTTCAGTCATGAGATGCCGCCAACGCTATCACCAATCGAATTGAAATCATCTTAGCCACAGGGCTAAAAGTTTCTTCATAGCTTCACCATATTTTTGAGAAAAACCTCGAGCCACCAATCGTGCTTTGTATCGATCTATACTCCCATCAGCTTTTCTTTTGATTTTATAAACCCATTTGCAAGTAAATGGGCTTGCACATCTTTTGGCTTTGGGACAAGACTCCAAGTCTGATTTTTCTCGAGGGCATCTATTTCAGAAATTTAACGGAATTGCTAAAGATTTGGTGGATGAACGACCTGATCACTTACCTGCTGCTATGTGGAGTTATCAAGATTTCATCCGATAATCAGTGTGAATTTGGGAGTGTTTAAAGAGAAGAAAAGTGGAAAATTCAGTTTTGACAAAGCAGGGATATGTTTTATGTCCGAACAGAATATTTTCATAATTTTAATTGGGGTTGTAGGGGTAAAATTTTATTCTCTTTATCCCATTTGTCTAATTGTCTTGGTCCTACTCTTTGCCTGTCCCACTTGATTATATTTATTAAATTTTCAACGATTCACAAAGTAAGTCAATCCTCTCTCTCTTTACCACACACAAAATTTAAGAGCAGAGCTCGGCGATCGTATGGCAGCTTATGCCGCTCTTGCTTCCCTTTCTCAAACTACACATCTTACTATCAATAAACACAAATCTCACTTTTCCATCGTTGCGGAAGAAAAAATTAGATCCATCCATGAGTATGTCATTTTCTTGCTATCGTTCCTCCAAGATTTTCCACAGAAATCCAAGCGTTGGGAAGTCAAGATGAGGGATGTAGCTCATGAAGCTGAAGATATTATCGAACAATACATCTCCCAGCTGTCATATAATAGATGGATTAGGCCGTCAAACGTGAAATTTGAAGACCAGCTCAGTAATGTATCTCAAAAGTTATGTTTGATGGCTGGAGATTTGATAGACGACGGACCTGCTCACTCACGTCTTGCTGTCTCATCATCATCAAGAGTTGCATCTACTGGAAACAGTGCTGTGGTTGGTTTAGACGAAGATTTGATGGCAATAAAGGATCGGCTTTGTGGGTACCCATCCAAACTGCAAGTCATCCCCATAGTGGGTATGGGTGGGATAGGTAAAACCACTCTTGCTAGAAATGTTTATGATGATCTACTAACTGTGGAACATTTTCACATTCGTGTTTGGCTCACAGTATCACAAGATTACAATGCACCGAAAGTTCTTTTAGATGTTCTACACTCAATAAACTTGATGGAACAAAGAATGTGTTTGGGTGTTGAAGATTCAATGGTGTTGAGGGAAGAGCAAATGCATAGAGAGGAGACTGATTATTCTACAATTGCGGAGACAGTGTATAAAAAATTGAAGGGTAGGAGATATCTCATTGTCATGGATGATGTCTGGAGCACAAAGGTTTGGGATGATGTGAGGAACATATTCCCGAATGATGGTAATGGAAGTCGAATCATGTTAACCACTAGGCTAGGGGATATAGCCACTTATCCCTACTCTAATAGTCCTCCTCATGAGATGAGGTTCATGGATGATTCTCAAAGTTGGGATTTGCTTAAGGGAAAGGTATTTGCTAACAACAATTGCCCACCTGAGTTGGAACATGTCGGGAAAGAGATCGCAGGAAGCTGTGCAGGGCTACCCCTTGCTGTTGTCCTGGTTGCTGGATTCCTGTCTGCAGTCAATAAGACTCATTCTTCTTGGGAGGAAATTTCCAAAAATGTAAATCCAAGTGTTGGTGAAGAGCTAGAGAGGATATTATCTTTGAGTTACACGCACTTGCCTCATCATTTGAGGCCGTGTTTTCTATTTATTGGAGTGTTTCCAGAAGATGAAATTATTCGTGCTTCAAGACTTATTAAATTATGGGTAGCTGAGGGCTTCTTGAAGCATCAAAATGGATGCAGTAAAAGCTTGGAAGAGGAGGCAGAGGAGTATTTGGAGGATCTAGTCAAGAGGAATCTTGTAACTGTGACAAGTAGGAAGAGTGATGGTAAAATCAAGTGTTGCAGCCTCCATGATATGGTACGAGACTTGTGCATAAGGAAAGCCCTTGATGAGAGGTTTCTTCGTGTTGTGGTGGATAGTCATCTTGTTCGACAAGGCATGATAAATGAGCGACGCATCAGTTTCAAGCTTTCTGATATAGGTAACATTTGGTGTCCAACCATCCATACCATGCTATGCTTCCGACTCCGGAGTTTCCCTAGTTCACCAGAGTTTGTACGACGTTTTAGGTTGCTTAGGATATTGGATGCCATGGGTGGCAACTCTAAACAGTTCCCTTCCCAAGTCTTTGAGCTGTTTCATTTAAGATATCTTGCTTTAAAGTGTTCTTCCAGTATTCCATCAGTCATATCTAATCTCATGAATCTTCAAACCTTAATCATTCTTCCAGCCTTTCCCATGCTTCAGACCTCTTATAAGTGGAAAGGACATTGGAGAATTGGCGAAGATGTATCCTATTTGTCTTTGCCATTGGAAATTTGGAGGATGCCTCAGTTAAGGCATATTGTCCTCTATGATCTTTATATGCTACCTCATCCCCCAGATGGATCAAACCTTCCATTAGTAAATCTTCAAAGTCTTTCCTACATAATTGATCTTGTATGGACTGAACAGATCTTGGAAATGATTCCAAATGTCAAAAAATTGGGACTAGTGTATCGAAGCAATAAAGGGTATCACTTCCATCTTCTCAAGCATCTGAATCAACTTGAAAAGTTGGAACTTTTTGGGCGGGTGGAGCATAACTTGATTACTTTCCCTCGGACACTAAAAAAGTTGACCTTGGTGGGCGGTGAATTTCCATGGGAAGATATGTCGATTATTGGTTCATTGCCTAATCTACAAGTGCTTAAACTACTAGATTATACTTGCTATGGTGACACATGGGAAACAACTGATGGAGAATTTCCTCAGCTGAGGTTTTTGCTAATTGAGGGTTCAGCTTTACAGCATTGGATAACTGAGAGCAGTCACTTCCCAAGACTCCAGTGCCTAGTGCTTCGTTGGTGTCGGAATTTAAGGGAGATTCCAGTAAGTATAGGAGAAATTCCGACACTTGAATTGATTGAAGTGGAGTATTGTAAAGAAGTCAGTCAAGCAGATAAATGAGGATCAACAGAGCTATGGAAATGATACTCTTCATGTTCGTGTCTCCCATTATTTTTTATCCTTGGATGATTCTCTTGTAGAGTTAGCCAAGAAAATAAAAGAGAGTTACGGAAATTATAATCTACGAGTTCTTGCCGATGATGAGGTTAGATTTCTACCATCCTTGAATAATTTCAAATCTTATTTGGCACATGCCTTAGAATATATCAGCCCCTTTTACCCCGGATCTTCTTTGGCACTTTAAAAGTTATATTAGATGCCTTTGGTGGAGTGGCTAGTGGTGGATTCGTAAATTTGTTAAAATAATTGTTTTTGCTCAATTCTCTGTTCATAATTACAAAATAGTTGGCATGCATAAATGACAATGCTGGAAAGGAGGTTTTGAATTCTCCCTTCCAAAAGATGTTGTAGTTTTTAATTCCACGAATATCAATCAATGTATATTTTTTTAGGTTGTCAAATACACTCAGCGTATGTTAATGATATCATCTACTAATACATTTGATTTCTTGGTTCAACAAATAAACTTACCTAGCTATCTATGACTATGACTCTATGAGCATTAGTAAATCTTCTATAGGAGCTTTTGATATGAATAGTGTGATTATTTTGCAATCCAAATGCTCCCCTGATTAATTTTTGCAATTTTTTTCTTTCTCAGCATCAGTTTGATTAGCAAATACTAGCGACCATCAATTCAAGAGCTACAATCTGCTGAAAGGTTTGTGATTATTCTTCCATATTCAAAAGTTGAATATGGAAGTCCCTAAGGCAATGATGTTATAGTAGGACTAAGAGGCTAAATGATCAATTTGATTGTGTTAATAATGTTTCGTTTATATGAATCGTTTATTATTTTGTGTGTTAAGTGTGGTAGATGAAAAATTGAATAAAGATTTTTTTGCCATATAAGAAAACGTAACAAATTTCGTGCAACAACCTAAAAAGGAATATTACTCATGTTACACAGTAGCAGTACTTTTTATTTTTTATATTAAACAAATTGCATACAGCAGTAAATTTAGGATTGTAAATGGGGAGATCTCTCACAGTAGCATAAAAATGGAGTACAATAATACGTACTCACTCGTACACAAGAAAATTGTCACATTATGGATGACGCGGGTTTTAATAAAAAGTGAGGTGAAGTTGTTAATGGAGTAAGGGTTCCATTTTTTTCGTACATGGATGAAGTGATTTCTTTTAGCATATTTTATATTTATAGTTATTTTGTGTCCCCACAGGAAAAAAAAAATTCTAGATCCATCCCTGATTATAGTAACGAGTCTCTTGTGAAGTCAGCCATGCAGATCAACGAGGATCAAGATCAACAGCGCTGTGGAAATTATGCTCTTCACGTTCTGTCTCCCATTTTAATGAGGTTAGAGTTCTATACCAAACCTTGAATAATATCAAGTCTTATTTGACAAAATATACGAATAAGACTAGCATTTAAACCATATATACAAATAACTTATCTAAATGATCCTCTTTGTGAAGCTGTATTGTGTCTCCTCTACTTATTAGAGACATCATAAACACATATATTGGCATGTATCTTCAATGCTGAAATCAAATATGGAACACCATTTTCAAATAAGAAAATCAAACTCATCAGTATCGGTTCATTGCCTAACCTCCAAGTGCTTAAACTTCTAGATGATGCTTGCCATGGTCTAACATGGGAAACGGCTAATGGAGAATTTCCTCAGCTAAGGTTTTTGCTAATTCAGAGATCATGTTTACAGCGTTGGGAGACTGAGAGCAGTAACAGCGCCTAGTGCTTCATTGTTGTTTCAATCTAAGCGAGCTTCCAGCAAGTATAGGAGAAATTCCGACACTTGAACTGCATGCTAACTATTTTCTTATGAAGTCAGCCAAGCAGATAATTGAGGATCAACAGTGCTATGGAAATAATACTCTTCTTGCTCGTGTCTCCCATCATTATGATAAGGTTAGAGTTCTACCCATCCATGAATAATATCAAGTCTTATTTGACACATATATGAACAAGTCTAACATTTAAGCCATGCTGATAATTTATCTAAATAAATCTCATATCACACCAGTTCCTCTATGTCAAGTTCTATTATGTCTTCTATATTTAGGAATCCAAGTCATTAGTAGTCACAATTCGTTTCATTATGTGAGTGTATGTCATACCCTATCACCCTGTGCAAGTAGTGTTTATCATCTTTGGCTTGTATTTTGTTTAAACCAATGCTTGAATTTTATTATATTCTTGTTGTAGATGTCACGGAAAAAGGCAAAGCTCTAGGTTAGGCATTAGAGGAGAATTTCAAGGTTGGCCAAGAAGATTTGGATTTGGATTTTGGAACACAACACTTGCTTCCAATATAACCTCTTTTACAGCCCCCATACTTGATTGCTTTGAATACATTTTCATATTGATCTTGTGTGGCAAGAGAACATAACATGATCACTGTATATTCATTGTGGAAAACAGGGTATTCTTTCTAGACATCAATTCTGCCTCTCTTTCTTCTTTTTTTTCCACTTCTTTATTGAGAGTGCAACAATCCTTGGCTATTGTTAATTGATTTGCTTTAATGGTTTAGTATTGGGGTATTTCTTGGATTTGATAATAATTGATTTGGATGGATGGCTGGATATTTGTTTTATTGATTTTTATGCTAGGAGCTCTTATTTATTTTAAGTATTTAACCTAGCTTGAACATTTAATGATATTTCTTTTAACAAAATATATAATTAAGGACGATGTTTGTTCCATTCTTCACTTGTATATAAATATATATTTAGAACATATAGCTTTAAAATTCACGAACTTATGGTTAATTCTGGTTTTGATCGTGATTTTCAATGTTAGCGTAAAATACATGAACTTTCGATTGTTTCTGATTTTCCCCATAATTTGCAATTTCACCGAATTTGATGCTTTTCTGACACTCGGGATTGCTAGCATGGCAGCGTCGTACGACGAGACTTATAAATTAAAGGATTATTTGCTTAAAATACACAATTTTTTAGTGAATTCTGATTTTTTCCATGATTTTTCAATTTTGAAAAAAGATACACCATTTTCACGATTTGTCTTGATTTTTCACATGTACTGAAATGTTGTCGTTTTTGTTGGTAATTTGAGATGGAATTTGCTATAATTACGGTAGAAGTTAAGTTTGCAACTTACAAAATATGGTTCCTCTTTGTAAGACTAGGATTCTTCGTCCACAACTGATTTCGGTAGAATTCTTTGTCCACCATTTTAATTGGAGGCCTTTTTGTTGAGATTCTAAAGTTGCCAACCTCAAGCCGATGCCCTTATCCCGAAATGTAGCTACTTTGTGGCTATGGGATCCATGCTCTAACATCACACCTCGAGAAAAATTTGGTGCATAGATTCTATATATTACCAGACGATAATGTTTTAATTTTATTAACAAACGACGTCGTTTTTACCATTCAAGTCAATATTAGTGTAACCAAAAGTTTGGCAGGAGGAATTCACTGTGAGAAAAATCAGAATCAGTAGAAAGTTTATGAATTTTATGCTAACATTTGAAAGTTACGGTCAAAATCAGAATTCGCCAAAAGTTCATGAATTTTAGCATTATTTGCCTTTTATTTTTACTATCAAATGGCATTGTTTTTATTATCTAAGTCAGCATTAGTAAGCCACGTTATTTATAAGTGAACAAAAATTTTTCCAGAGAAATTCGTTGTTGAAAAAATCGAAATCAATAAAAGTTTATGTATTTTACGCTAATATTAGAAATTGGGTTAATTGTCCATAAAATACTAAACTTTCATTCAATTTTGATTTTGCATACAAATTTTGAACCGTGACGTGATAATTACTAAACTTTGAATTTTATCTGATTTTGCCATTAATCTAAATTCCGGTTAAATACCAAGCTAATATGACATGCCAATATTTAATGTGACATATTTATTCTCGTGTGACAATTATTTTTTTAAAATTTATTGTTAAAACCAAAATTAACCAAAAAATTCGTGAATTTTGAAACTATTTATCCATAAAAATGATAAAATGATGAAACCAACTGTGACCCAAATTTATAGCGATTTAATTTTCTCAATTTATTACCGATGAGGCAACCGTAACTCTAACATAACTCAATTGCCCGGCGAAATAACGATGTCGCTAATTTTAAATCAGACAACATTAAAAATTAGTAAAAATTTCAAATGAAATTGAAATTGAAATAAGCCACAGGGCATCTTCTTCTCAACACCCTCAAATCAATGCACCCAAATGGCAGCAGCGACAATGGCGGAGCTCTGCAATGGAGACAGAGAAGCGAAAGACGTCGGGAAAGGCGGCTGAGACTACACATAACACATCACAATTAATAATTTAATTTTGATTGGGTTTGTAGGGGTAAAATTGTACTTTGACTTCATCTGTATTCATTTTCTATTTATTAAATAACGGTTCACAACCGAGAAAGTCAATCACCTCTCACTCCCACACACAAAATTTAAGGGCAGAGCTCCAGCGATCGCCCAGTATGGCAGCTTATGCCGCTCTTGCTTCCCTTTCTCAAACTACACATCTAACTATCAACCAACACAAATCCCTCTTTTCTATCGACGCGGAAGAAAGAATTAGATCCATCCACGAGTATGTCATTTTCTTGCTATCGTTCCTCCAAGATTTTCCGGACAAATCCAAGCGTTGGGAAGTCAAGATGAGGGACGTAGCTCATGAAACTGAGGATATTATCGAACAATATCTGTCTCAGCTGTCATATTGCAGATGGATTAAGCCGTCAATCGTGGAATTTGAAGACCAGCTCACAAATGTAACTCAAAAGTTATGTTTGATGGCTGGAGATTTGATGGACGAGGGACCTGCTCACTCACGTCTTGCTGTCTCATCATCAAGAGTTGCATCTACTGGAAACAGTGCGATGGTTGGTTTAGACGATGATTTAATGGCAATTAAGGATCGGCTTTGTGGTCTGTCATCCAAACTGCAAGTCATCCCCATAGTGGGTATGGGTGGGATAGGTAAGACCACTCTTGCTAAAAATGTTTATGATGATCTACTAATTGTGGAGCATTTTCACATTCGTGTTTGGCTCACAGTGTCACAAGATTACAGTGCGGGGAAAGTTCTTTTAAATGTTCTATATTCAATAATCTTGATTGAACAAAGAATGAGTTTGGGTGTTGAAGATTCAATGGAATTGAGAGAAGAACAAATGCGTAGAGAGGAGACTGATGATTCTAAAATGGCGGTGGAAGTGTACAAAAAATTGAAGGGTAGGAGATATCTCATTGTCATGGATGATGTCTGGAGCACAAAGGTTTGGGATGATGTGAGGAATATATTCCCGGATGATGGTAATGGAAGTCGAATCATGTTAACCACAAGGCTACGGGATATAGCCACTTATCCCGACTCTAATAGTCCTCCTCATGAGATGAGGTTCTTGGATGATTCTCAAAGTTGGGATTTGCTTAAGGGAAAGGTATTTGCAAACAGCAATTGCCCACCTGAGTTGGAACATGTCGGGAAAGATATCGCAAGAAGCTGTGCAGGGCTACCCCTTGCTGTTGTCCTGGTTGCCGGATTCCTTTCTGCAGTCAGTAAGACTCAATCTTCTTGGGAGGAAATTTCCAAAAATGCAAATCCAAGTGTTGGTGAAGAGCTAGAGAGGATATTATCTTTGAGTTACACGCACTTGCCTCATCATTTGAGGCCGTGTTTTCTGTTTATTGGAGTGTTTCCTAAAGATGAAATTATTCGTGTTTCAAAACTTATCAGATTATGGGTAGCAGAGGGCTTTTTGAAGCATCAAAACGGATGCAGTAAAAGCTTGGAAGAGGAGGCAGAGGAGTATTTGGAGGATCTAGTCAAGAGAAATCTTGTAACTGTGACAAGTAGGAAGAGTGATGGGAAAATCAAGTGTTGCAGCCTCCATGATATGGTACGAGACTTGTGCATAAGGAAAGCCCACGATGAGAGGTTTGTTCGTGTTGTGGATAGTCATTTTGTTCAGCAGGGCATGACAGATGAGCGACGCATCAGTTTCAGGCTTTCTGATATAGATGACTTCTGGTGTCCAACCATCCGTACCATGCTATGCTTCCAACTCTGGAGTTTCCCTAGTTCGCCAGAGTTTCTACGACGTTTTAGATTGCTTAGGATATTGGATGCTGTGGGTGGCAACTCTAAATACCTCCCTACCCAAGTATTTGAGTTGTTTCATTTTAGATATCTTGCTTTAAATTGGTCTTCCAGTATTCCATCAGCCGTATCTAATCTTCTGAATCTTCAAACCTTAATCATTTTTCCAACCACTCATCGCTGGCATAAAGATTGGATTATTGGTAAAGATGTATCCTATTTCTCTTTGCCATTGGAAATTTGGAGAATGCCTCAGTTAAGGCATATTGTCCTCCATGATCTTTATATGCTACCCCACCCCCCAGATGGATCAAACCTTCCTCTAGTAAATCTTCAAAGTCTTTCCTACATAAAAGATCTTGTATGGACAGAAGAGATTTTGCAAATGATTCCTAATGTGAAAAGATTGGGACTTGCGTATAAAAGCAATAAAGGGTATGAGCTCCATCTTCTGAAGCATCTGCATCAACTTGAAAAGTTGGAACTTTATGGATTTCACGGTTTTCCTTGGGTGGAGCATAACCTGATAACTTTCCCTCGGACACTAAAAAAGTTGACGTTAGAGGCTAGGGGATTTCCTTGGGAATATATGAGTGTTGTTGGTTCGTTGCCTAATCTACAAGTGCTTAAACTACGAGATTATGCTTGCGATGGCGACACATGGGAAACAGCTGATGGAGAATTTCCTCAGCTGAGGTTTTTGCTAATTCAGGGATCAAATTTCCAGCATTGGATAACTGAGAGCAGTCACTTCCCAAGGCTCCAGTGCCTAGTGCTTCAGTATTGTTGGAATTTGAGGGAGATTCCAGAATGTATAGGAGAAATTCCAACACTTGAACTTATTGAAGTGGATCATTGTAACGAGGATCTTGAGAAGTCAGCCAAGCAGATAAATGAGGATCAACAGAGCTACGGAAATAATACTCTTCATGTTCGTGTCCCCCATTATAATAAGGTTGGAGTTCAACCCATCCTCGAATAATATAATTCACAAAATTTTCTGTATACCATAAGCCCGGGTTGTACCCTGACCCATTTTTATTAAAAAAAAAAACAAACAAATCATTTCCCCATCAAATTTCTCACTCATTCTCTCTTCTCACATAACGCGCGCGCTGTGATTTCTCCCTTAATCTTGTCTGCTGTTGTGCTAGGGTGGTGAAGAGGACGCCGAGAACGCCAGGAAGAAGCTCCGCCTCTCCAAGTATCAATCCGCCATTCTCGAGGAAAGCTTCAAACAGCACTACAACTCAATCGAGTAAGTTCGCCTTGAAGAACAAAAATCTTTCCCCTTTTCTTGACCTAATCGATCAATCGAGCTCACATATGTTTGTTGTTGCAGAAGCAAATAATGGCTTTGGCAAAGAGATTGGGGCTGAGGCCTAGGCAGGTTGAAGTGTGGTTCCAAAACAGGAGAGCAAGGTACTAATTTGGATTTAGGCCACTTCAACTCTTTGTTGCATTCTATTGCAATAATTATCCCGTCGTTTTCTTTTCGTATATCCATGTCTTCAATTCCACCTTCTCCAGATTTTTATCTATTTTCCCCTCAAATTTTCTTCTTCATAACTAGAAAATCCAGTAGAACAAGAAGAAAGGGACTAAGGGTTTTCACTCCATTCAATTTCAGCTGAATAACTGCTGATTCTTTTCTAAAAATCGTTGCTCAAAATGCCCATATCAGAAAAGCATCTAAATATCGAACCGAGCTCTCTTTCCGCTGTCAGTAATTCTATTTTATTCTTTGCTGTTTATTCTGATGATTTGGACATTTTTTTCAGATTGTTGATTTAGGCGGGTGTATTGATTTGGGATCATGTTGGATTTTTTGGGATTTTAAAAACTCCATGGATTTTCGTGGGTTTAGGAAATCCATAGACTTTATGCAGAGTTTGACTGATTTTTTTTTATTGATTTTCATGGATTTTATTGATTTTTATGCACTCAATCCCCATTGATTAAACGTAACGTTACATTGAAAACTGAAAAGCTTCAATTCATCAATCAATAACAACAATTACGTACAATATGCTCTCTCATATTTACTTATATTTGGCTTTTCAACTCTCTCATTTTCACCAGAAAAAAACCTCTCTTTCTTCAAGCATTTCAACACTCACACAGTCACACTTGTCTCTTTAAATTAGAAACCTCCCAGCTTCGTTTAACCCCTCTTGCTTTAGGTTCTAATTAAAAATTAATCAATGGAAGGAAAACATGAGCGCTCAATTACAAAGCACTTTTTCAAAGTCATGATGCCCGGTTTCCACCAAAAATTTCATTTCTAATTTGCTTCTTCGACATCTTATGTTTTAGATATTTGTTCCGACCTTTTCATTTCATCTACTGTTAGTATATGCAGATATTGAAACCATGCTTGAACAATACACACCAAATTAAGGCATTTTCTATTTTAAATTTTGCAGAACCTACCACCAATTGTTCTAAAGAGCTCAAAAAGCAGAAATCGAGAAGAGTGATTCTAGAAAGTGGAATCAGAAAATGGAGAGTGAGTTTGTGCAGAAACAACGAAAATGGATTGATCTGTTTGAATCAAGGGTGACCTCAATTTGTGGATCGCCATGCCTTGAAACTGGGCGAGTTCGTCGTCGTAATCAGTTCATTTACCTGATATTCTTGTTTTAGGCTTTGGCTTGGCAATGTCTTATTAGACAGTGACGGAGTATCACAAGCAGCGTCCACCTGGGGCCGGATGACTCGATTCCTAATCCCCTACAAGGACTATACCTCCTAGACAGCTACGTGGTTGAGTGATCGGAAAAGAAAAATTTTCAGGTAATGAGCGAGCGCTGGACAGAAGATAGGTGAAAGAATCCATAGAAATCTCATGTGATGAGGTGAGATTTCTCTCTTTGTATTTTTGAAGAAGAATCCATTAAAATTCATGGAGTTTTAAAATCCACAGACTTTTGAATACCTAAAGATTTTATAAGACTTTTTAAAATCCATATTGAATACCTTTAGATTTTTAAAGACTTTTAAAAGTCTGGATTGAATACCCCCAGACTTTCAAAGTCCAAAAAAATCCTATAGACTCTACAACCAATACACCTCAAGGCATGTTGCTTAGTCATTTAGTTGAGATAATGAAGAAAGCATCTTGCACGATTCGATTGTCTAGTAACTCCTCAAGGCAGTGACGTAGCCAGAGGGGGGGCAGTGGGGGCACTGGGCCCCCCTGGAAATTTCAAAAAATACTACGGGTATTTTAGTAATTTTATATTTAGTACTCCCTTCGTCCACCAAAAACATGCCACTTTACTTTCGGCACGGGTTTTAATAAAATGTGAGTGAAGTTGGTAGTGGAGTAAGGGTCTCACTTTAAGTGTGAGTGGAATAGTGTGGACCCTACTACTAAAAATGGATGTGGCATATTTTTTGTGGACGGACGAAAAAGGAAATTGTGGCATATTTTTGGTGGACGGAGGGAGTATTAAATAAATACATAAATATTCTTATTTTAGTAATATTAATCCCAATTTTTCTCTACGTGTAGGAGATAAGCTATTGAACGATTGTAAAACTAGTGTTTTAAGGGTGCGTTTACTTTGGTTGAAAAAAATTTATTGGAAAATGATAGATAAGAAAGGGTGAGAAAATATTTTTCTCCTTTTTTTTTTTATCATATGTTTTGCTAGAGATGAAAAGATGATAAAATGTTGAAAAATATTTTCACACTCATACCTTAGGATAATATTATCTAATATTGGAGAGAAAATGAGTGAAAAGGGGATGCTCGATAAAATATTTTACACTGACCAGAGAAAATTTTACATTATAATAAACATGTGAAAATGGTGGAAAATGGATGCAAATATTTTTTTTCTCTGTTTTCCCATCAAAATAAGTGTATTTGGTAATAAAATGAATAAGTGATTAGATGTTTTTTGCTTATATTTATTCCATATTAGAAAATTGAAATAACTTTAGCTGGGATGGTCCAGAAATGAATATTGATTAAGTTAGTTGGGACGACGAAGAGAGTATTTGCCCCCCCTAACTAAAAAGTCTGGTTACGTCACTGCCTCAAGGCATGTTGCTTTTAAGGTAAAAATTGTATTTGAGTTTTGTGCATTAATTGGAAATTTCATTCATTTCCATACTAATAATATATGTATGTATTGAAGAAACTGGATAAACAACAAAGTATGAATATGTTGGCCCAAGAACGAACAACCCAACAGTGAAAGAAAACAATCGAAAACATGAATGAAATCCTCAAAAATGTAGATGAGAAAAAATTGTGGAGAGGTGAAAAAAAGGAGAGACTTGTATTACTTCTCATTGATCTACATATTACACAAATAACTCAAATATTTATACTACTTAAAAGATACATCTAGAACACCTACTTAGTGCCATAGAAAACAGAAAAGATAAAGTGAACTAATTAATGCCTGTAGAGAAACTAAGGGGGGTGTATTCGTTGTGGATTTCCACAGACTTTAAAAAGTCCATGGAATTTAAATTCCATGGAATTCACATAGATTCCAGACGACTTTGAAAGAATTCGTGGTTGGATTTCACCTCGATTTTCACTGATTTTCGAAGACTTTACGGGATAATTTTTGAATTGAATTCCATGAAACCAGCGCCCGCGGAGAACCAGCGCCCGCTAGAAGAGACCTAGCGCCCGCAGAGTCCCTGCACTCGCTGGAAACCCAGCGACCGCGGCAATCCAGCGGCCGCTGGAGTTTTGAAAATGACTTGTTCTGTGTTGTAACATCAAAGCATGGAATTATGGATATTGAGCTATATATAATCCTTAAATGTCTCTCTATATATATATATATATATTTTGTACTATCATATTGCATATATATGTTTCAAGTCAAGTAAGATACGAATTTCAATTCTTGTCCATTCCCAAGCTATTGTGTTTGATTAGTAGACGCCTCGATTTTTGCATAGAACATAATCCATCACACTTACTGTGGGCTCTATCCATGTGCTGGGCAACATGGACTTTGGATGAAGCACTCCCCCGCCATAACTCAGCGCTCGCTGACTTTCATGGATCTCATATACCATCAATCATGACTCTCAGCGCTCGCTGGCTTCCAGCGCTCGCTGGCTTCTTGGCCGCGGGCGCTGGAACTCAGCGCTCGCTTAAAACTTCATGGATTTCAATTCTCGTGGTTCTTGGCCGGATTTCATCGTGTGTATTTTTTGGATGAAATCCATGAAAGTCATTCCGGATTTTAAGTCAATGGAATAACGAATACACCTAGATTTGTATGGATTTTAAAAAGTCTTGAACGAATACACCCAGATTTATATGGACTTTTAAAAGTCTTAAACGAATACACCCAGATTTCTGCAGACTTTTAAAAGTCTTGAACGAATACACCCAGACTTTTAAAATTCATAGAAATCCATCAAATTCCACAACGAATACACCCCCCTAAGAGTTATTATCTGTAGAATTCTAGAGATGAGTAGAACAGCACAATTTGAAAACCAAAAAAGCAACTTTAATTCTTCACACTATCCCTTAAAGTAATTTTTTGGAAATTAATCCTAACTTGGACCGCAGGAGCTCAAACGATTTTTTAGGCAGCGACTTGATAAAGATATCAGCAACATTTTCTTGACTTAGCACTTCCATGGTTTTGATTGTGCCATCAAGAACTATTTCTCGAACAAAGTGGTGTTCAATCTCAATGTGTTTGGTTCTTGCATGACATACTGGATTATTTGCAAGTTTGATAGCACTTTGATTATCTCCAAAATTTGCAGTTGACTTGATTATTGGAATATGTAGGTCATCAGCAAGCTATTGCAACCACACGCATTCTTGAGAAGCAAGTGCCGATGCTTTATACTCCGCCTCCGTAGTTGATAAGGAAACTGCATCTTGTTTCTTGCTACACCACATTTTGTTTCTTGCTACACCAGGAAATACTTGTATCTCCACAAAGAAAGACATAACTTGATGCTGATTTCCTGTCATCTAAATCTCCTCCATAATCTGCATCCGTAAAACCTGTTAAGGATATCTCAACATTCTTATTGAAGAATAAGCCCAAATTTGGAGTTATGTCTTTTCGTTTAAATTTTACAACTTTTTATTTATATTTGTATGAAGATATATATATATATAGTATGACGTGTAATATGTGTAATGCCATTATCCATTATTTAGTAATTATAATTACCATTACACTTTATACAAAGTTGAAAATTTATATTTTTAAATTCGAAATTTTATTGAGTAATTAATGTATATTTTATTTTAAAAATATATTATTGTATTTATTTATATTTTGATTATGTTAAATATGTATATTTATTATTTGGGATATTTGCTGTAAAATACACGAACTCTTAACGAATTCAGATTTTCTCATGACCTTTAAAATTTAAAAAATACACCATCTTTTAATTTTTTTTTGGTTTTTTTCATGGTATGAAATGCTCCAAATAGAAACTATTTTAGAATTTTTGATTTAGATTTTTTGATACGTAAGTGTGATGGATTTTCAATTTATAGATACATCCACTTTATTTAACCCTTATTATCCTTCATGTCTGGGTATCAAAAAATCTAATTTAAAAGCTTAAAATCAGTTTTTATTTGGGGCATTTTATGCCCTTGAGAAAAATAGAAAAAAATAAAAAATAATAATGTATTTTATTTCAAATTTTAAAAAATCATATTCATTGAAGTATTTTGACCCTTATTTGTTTAATTTTCTGACATATTTAATAAGTCAAAATCTCTCTCCCCTCTGTGTCGACTCTGGAGTGTCGGTTCTCTCTCTCTCGCACACAGACTCAGCATCAGTATGGCAGCTTATGCTGCTCTTCTTTCCCTTGCTCAAACTACACATCTCAATACATATCAACATCAATCTCTCTTTTCTTCCGAAGCAGAAGAAAAAGTTAGATCAATCCACGACTATGTCAGTTTCTTGCTATTGTTCTTTGAAGATTTTCCACAGAAAGTCAACCGTTGGGAAGGAAGGATCAGGGACGTATCTTATCAAATCGAAGATATTATTGAAGTTTTTATCTGTCACCGAATTCAGCGTCATCCATCACGCGTCAAATTGGAAGGCCAGCTCCAAAATGTGATGGAAGAAATTGGTTTAATCGCGGGCGAAGTCATGGAAGAGCGACCTACTTATCTACCTGCATCTTCATCATCGTCATCAAGGCTTGCGTCAACTGGCAACGACGCAGTGATTGGTTTAGACGACGACATCACAGCAATAAAGGAACGGCTTTGCGGACAGTCACCCAATCTTCGAGTCGTCCCCATCGTGGGTATGGGTGGAATAGGTAAAACCACTCTTGCTAAAGCTGTTTACGACGATCAATTAATCATTGAGCGTTTTGATATTCGTGCTTGGGTTGTGGCATCACAAGATTACAGTCCGCATAGGTTCAGGAAACTTCTTTTAGATTCAATGAAATTGTTAGAAGATCAAATGTCAACAGATGTGATTGATGAATCTGATATTGACTCGAAAGTGTGTAAAAAATTGAAGGGTTGGAGGTATCTCATTGTGATTGATGATGTTTGGGGAACAAATATTTGGGATGATGTAAGGTATATGTTCCCGGATGACAAGAATGGAAGTCGAATCATGCTAACTACAAGGCAATTGGATGTGGCCAGTTATCCTGACACTGCTGGCCCTCTTCATGATATGAGGTTAATGAATTGTTCTCAAAGTTGGGATTTGCTTAGGTTGAAGGTATTCACAGACGGCTATTGCACGCCTGATTTAGAAGACGTTGGGACAGAGATAGCACGAAGGTGCGCGGGGCTACCCCTTGCTGTTGTCCTAGCTGCTGGAGTCTTGACTTCAGTCATCAGGACTAAAGCTTCTTGGGAGGAAATTGCCAAAAATGTAAATCCTGTTGTTGGTTGGGAACTAGAGGAGATACTCTCTTTGAGCTATACCTACTTGCCTCATCATTTAAGACTGTGTTTTCTGTTTATTGGAGGTTTTCTTGAAGATGCAAGTATTCGTGCTTCAAGGCTATTTAGGTTGTGGGTAGCTGAGGGTTTTCTGAAGCATAAAAATGGAGGTAGTAAAAGCTTGGAAGAGGAGGCAGAGGAGTGTTTGGAGGATCTTGTAAAGAGAAATCTTGTGATTGTGACTAGTAGGAAAACTAATGGGAAAATCAAGAGCTGCAGCCTCCATGATATGGTACGAGATTTGTGCATAAGGATAGCCCGCGAAGAGAAGTTTCTTCATGTTATGGATGGGCGTGATCTTCCACAAGGCTTGATGAATGAGCGACGCATCAGTTTCAGTCGTTCTGATATTGATAAAATTTGGGGTCCAACCTTCCGTACCATTCTGTGCTTCCAAACGAAGATTTTTCCTAGTTGGCTGGCCATGTTAGGAAGCTATAAATTGCTAAGGATATTGGATGCGTTACATGTAAACCTGAAAGTGCTACCTACTGTATTATTTGATCTGCATTGGTTAAGATATCTTGCTTTAATGGGCTCTTTCAGAATTCCATCTGCTGTATCTAATCTTGTGAATCTTCAAACATTAATCATTCATCTACAGTTTGGAAAGCTACGACGAAGGTATGATGATGGTGTACGCCGCTCTTTGCCATTGGAAATTTGGAGGCTGCCGCAACTAAGGCATCTTTTCTTCCATGCTCCTTATATGCTACCTCATCCTCTGGAAGGATTAAATCTTCCTCTAGAAAATCTCCAAACTCTTTTGCTTGTCGAAAATCTTGTATGGAATGAAAAGATCCTACAATTAATTCCCAATGTCAAGAGATTGGGACTTACTTATTCAAGCAATCAAGACCATCACCTCCATCATCTCAAAGATCTGCATCAACTTGAACGGTTGAAAATGATTGGGTATCGGGATTTTTCATGGAGGGGGCAAAGTCCTACTTTTCCTTGTGCATTGAAGAAGTTGACATTAGTAGGCGGGGGATTTCTCTGGAAAGATATGGCCATTGTGGGTTCATTGCCTAATCTGGAAATCCTTAAACTACTAGGTAACGCTTGTGATGGTGAAACATGGGAAACAACTGATGAAGATTTTCCTCGGCTGAAATTTTTGCTAATTGATGAATCGCATCTCCGGGAATGGATAACTCACAGCAAGCCTTTCCCAGCACTCAGACGCCTAGTGCTTCGTTCTTGTCGCTATCTGAGAGAGATTCCAGAAGGTATAGGAGAAATTCCAACCCTTGAACTGATTGAAGTTGATTATTGTACAAATTCTCTTGTGGAATCAGCCATGAAAATAAAAGAGGATCAAGAGAGTTATGGAAATTATGATCTACAAGTTCTTGCTGGCCATGAGGTTAGAATTCCACCATCCTTGAATAATTTCAAAACTTTTTTGATGCATGTAAAAACAAGACTAGCATTTAAGTCATAGAAAGTAATTTTTGGTATATAAGCAAGCCCCTCTTACCTCGGTTCTTCTTTGTCAAGTTATATTAGATGCCCTCGGTGGAGTGGCTAGTGGTGGATTGGCTTGTTTGCGACAGAAAGGTCGTAGATTTGATGATTACCACCTACATCTCTAAGTTGAGATATCCTATTGCATACCCTATGGTATACCTACACATATGTCTAAAATAAATGTTATATGATGTCTCCTATTTTTCCTTTTTGAGGAGATAAGCATGTTATATGTGATTACATCACGTTAACATAAATTGATAGTGTTGAATTTACAAATAGAGTGTCCTTTTTGGAACAAAGAAAACCAACTTATCAATAATCATTATTCCTCTCTTTGTGCACTTGGAAGAATATATAATTGACACTATACAAGTGTTTATAGCGGCAATATTTAGTACTGTTACTGCTAATTATTTTGAAACAAATGTAAAGATTCTTGTTTAATTAATATACGGATTTAGATATTTTGTCATTATTTTATGTAGCACTAGCACCTCATAATGCTAGGATAATGGGGGGGGGGGGGGATGACAAAATTAAGTGGAAAAATAATTGTTATTGCTCAATTCTTCCTGTTCACAATGACAAAAATATAGTCATTCATAAATGGCAATGTTGGAAAGGAGGCATTTTTCTTGTACATTTTTATTCCAAGAATATCAATCAATGCATATTTTTTATGTTGTCAAATACACTGAGCGTGTGTTAATAATATGAAATTGGAAGACTGTACATAGTTTAAAAATAAACCTTTGGTCTGCAGTTTTGCTTGCCATATACTGGTATTTGGTAGTCCGTAATCGAATAGTTTTATATGATATACAAATCCCACTAATTCTGCGTCTCTTTGTTAACATGCTTCGATTAACATGATGGAACTCTTTCTTAAACTACACTTTGATGAGTGTAACAATCTTCATTATGTACTGATGTCACTCAATACATATGACAATGAAACATAAGTCATCATTGAACTTTTTATGTGGCAGGAGATTCAGTCATTTTACAAACGGATGGCTCTATCACCATCAAGACCTGCAACTTTGAGCAATGATGCAGTGATTGGTTTAGACAATGATCTGGTGGCAATAAAGGAGCTGCTTTGTAGACAGTCATCCCAACTCCAAGTTGTCTCGATAGTGGGTCCGGTTGGTATAGGTAAGACCACTCTTGCTAGAACTGTTTACTATGATCCATTACTCTTGGAGCATTTTGAGATTCGCGCTTGGCTCACATTATCACTGGATTATAGTCCACTTAGGTTGAGAAAAGAAATTCTTTTAGGCCTTTTAGATTCAATGGAGTTGTTGGATGAACATATGTCTGGAGAGAAGATTGGTGAGCCTGAAATGCTAACTAAAATACATCAAAGGTTGATGGGTAGGCGGTATCTCGTTGTAATGGATGATTTTTGGACCACAGAGGAGTGGGGTGGTTTCAGTGATATATTCCCCAATGACGAAAATGGAAGTCGAATCATGTTAACCACAAGGTTGGCAGATGCAGGTTCTTATGACAATTCTGGAAACTTTCTTCATCGGATGCAGTTGATGGATGATTATCAAAGTTGGAATTTGCTTAAGCAAAAGGTGTTCGAAAACATAAATTGCCCTCCTGAGTTGGAAGACATCGGGAAAGAGATTGCACAAAGATGTGCAGGACTACCCCTTGGTGTCGTCCTGATTGCTGGTGTTCTGTCTGCAGTAGATAAGACCGAAGCTTCTTGGAATAAAATTTCCGAAAAATTAAATCCAAAATTTGGCCCATCTTTGGGGGAGATACTATATTTCAGTTACAAACAGTTGCCTCATCATTTAAGGCCCTGTTTTCTGCGTATGGGAGAATTTGCAAAAAATAAAGAAGGCATCCATGCTTCAAAACTCATTCAGTTATGGGTGGATAAGGGCTTCTTGAAACATGAGAATGGATGCATTGAGAGCTTGAAAGAGAAGGCGGAGGAGTATTTGGAGGATCTTGTCAAGAGAAATCTTGTGACTGTGAGTAGCAGGAAGAATAATGGAAAAATCAAGTATTGCAGCGTCCATGATATGGTGCGAGACTTGTGCGAGGCTTCTGTTTTCGCTCATCAACAAGGCTCGATGAGCGAGCGACGAGCAGAGCCTACCAAGACAGGTTTCTTCATGTTATTGATGAACTTGATCTTCTGCAAGGCTCGATGAATGATCAGTTTCAATTGGGAAGATGGAAAATTTGTTTTTGTATGATTGTATCACTTGTAATTAATCTCTGGCAAACTGATTAGCTCGCTACTTTTCGCAATTTGCAAACATATAGTATCTGGCTTGTAATCGGTTCAGTCACGGGTCAACCGAATCGGTCCATCCGTTAACCAATTAACCACATATAACCGAATTGTTCAATTAAAAAAAAAAGAAAAAAGAATAACCTTTTGCTAAATTGCTATCCACTCCACCAACTTGTTATTTACGCTTACATAAAACATTTTTTTTTATATACAGAAACGTGAAATTTTATTTATACTAATATAAAAAGAGTCTAGAGCACAACCTGTGAATTGCCTATTTTATCCATATTATATGTTTTATAAAGTTATTTTACATATTATATATTTATATAAATATATTAATTCATTAGATATTACACTAAAATTATGTGATATATATCTATAACTATTGATAAGGCTTATAAATAAATATATCTATCCAATAAATTATATTTAGTAGAAGCAATAAATTAATAGATTTTCTAAAAAATATTGTAAAAGATAATATAATTAAATAGACCAAATTGTTCATTGAAAAATTAAATATAAATAAACATTATAATTTATATTTTTATTTAATCAAATAAGATAATATTAAAATAATACTCCACCCATATAAAGAAAAAATGCACACTCTTTTTGTTAGTATATAAAGAAAAAAAACTTTAATTTTAATTTTTAAAATAAAATATTTTAATTATTAATTCGATTAATTGGTTTTAACCGATCGATTACCATTTAAATCAATTAACTGAATTTTAGTGAATTCGAAAATCGAACGATTAACCGAATTTTAGAAATAATTGAAAACCAATAAAAATTGATTATCGATTAATTGATTAACTGAAAATTCGATTCGATTACAATTATAATCGATTAACTGAATCCATTTTGCCACCCTTGTGTAGAGTCTACACATATTTATCAACGATTCACAGAGTAAGTCAACCATATCTTTTTTCTCTCGTCACCAGTCACCACACACAAAATTTAAGAGCAGAGCTCCGGCGATCGCCCAGTATGGCAGCTTATGCCGCTCTTGCTTCCCTTTCTCAAACTATACATCTTACTATCAATAAACACAAATCTCACTTTTCCATCGACGCTGAAGAAAAAATTAGATCCATCCACGAGTATGTCATTTTCTTGCTATCATTCCTCCAAGATTTTCCTGAGAAATCCAACCGTTGGGAAGTGAAGATGAAGGAGGTAGCTCATGAAGCTGAAGATATTATCGAACAATACATCTCCCAGCTGTCATATAATAGATGGATTAAGCTGTCAAACGTGAAATTTGAAGACCAGCTCAGAAATGTAACTCAAAAGTTATGTTTGATGGCTGGGGATTTGATAGACGAGGGACCTGCTCACTCACGTCTTGCTGTCTCATCATCATCTTCATCAAGAGCTGCAACTACTGGAAACAGTGCGGTGGTTGGTTTAGACGACAACGTTATGGCAATTAAGGATCGGCTTTGTGGTTTGTCATCCAAACTGCAAGTCATCCCCATACACTACTAGAAAAACGCACATAGATAACGGATTTTATCCGTTATCTATGAGCAAAAAAAGCGTTGTGTATAGTGGTGTTATCTATTATAGGTGTCATACACAACGGTTTAAAAACCGTTATCTATGAAGGGAAAATATAACAGTACAACCACACATACATAACGGTTATAAAACCATTATCTATGAAGGGAATAGATAACAGTACAACCACACATACATAACGGTTATAAAACCGTTATCTATATTGATTATACATAACGGTTTTCGACTGTTATGTATTATAATTTATCCGTTATCTATTCCATAATATATATTTTTTCATATTATAGTTAACAGTTTTTTATACTTTTTATAACGGTTTAAACCGTTATCTTTGTAAGAAAAAGATAACGATTTTCCACTGTTATGTATTAGAATTTATCCGTTATGTATTATGTAATATTTTTTTTCCATATTATAGTTAACAGTTTTTTATACTTTTTATAACGGTTTAAACCGTTATCTATGTAAGACATAGATAACGGTTTTTTGTACCTTTTATAACGATTTTAACCATTATCTTTAATATTTAATATTTTTTTCTCAATTTTTATGTTATTTATATCAAGAAATAAATAAATAACTTTAAAACAACAAAATGATAAAATCAACAATAACAATATTATATATTATCCAAAATATTCGTACATTATCATCCGAATGAACCAAGTATCAAGTATCTAAGATCATTACATATTTCGATTCACTTCCTGGCTTATCCACTCCGACAAAGTCCTCATCGACCTCTCAAAGGCTTCCTTCGCGCTCATCTTCATCTTGATCTTCCTCCCTTTTTGAAAGTAACATCCCTTGATAACATACAAACATATACGCCACTTGTCAAATACTCAGTTATATGAAAGGAAAATAGTGTTAAAAAAAGATATTATGCATACACTAGCATTATTGATTGAGAAAATCCCCTTCTGAAGAAATGATAAAAAGGAAAAAGACATTGTTCTTCATGCATATGTACATTCAAGGAATATGATGGAGTTAAACCTCAATATTTTGTTAGTTATCAGCCAGATCTAACTAAACCTTTGGGTCTTTTTTTTTTCTAACAAATTTCCAAAGAGCAAAGGATAGGAAACTTATCCATGTAAAGTTCAAATTCCACATATCTACACAAGATATCAAGATGCCTCAGTTTACAGTATAAATCATAAATATGTTCTGATATGACTATATACAGTTCAGAGCATCGATACGATATCACCTTCTTTCAGTCCACATTAGCAAAGAAATTCTGAGGTGAGTACTTTCCAGCAGAATGCATCAACTTAATCATGAAAAAATCTGAAAGTCTTCTCACATTAATATATATCTATGTGTGTGTGTAATGGACCAATTTACGACAGATATAAAGCGGTAGACAATTTTACGAAAAATATGAAGAGGCTCAGTGAGATGCTCAGATGGGATAATATATCAACAGCAAGAACGCCTGATATGGAAAGAGCAGAGGCTACCTCGTAGCAATTCCTGAATAAACATCTGCGGGCTTTTCTCCAGCAACCAAGTTAACAGCAGCTGCCCCTGGACAAAATTAGAGACTTAACTGCTGTTGAATTGAATGCCTGAAAAGATTACTGGTAGCTAAAAAAGTACCTGACCACCAGTTCCAAGATATCGACCAAGAGGTTCAATAGCAAATTGTATTCTCTGATTGGTGCTTTCAGATGATCGATATGAGTTCCAACTACTCATTCAGTTCAGCTTCCCTCTCTTTCGGGTTCTTGTTCTAAGATAATTTTCTTAATGGCACAAAAATTACATATTCCAGTTTGGGATAAAATTATTCTCAAGATTGCATCCCATTTTCAACAACTAAACCCCATTAACAGAAGAATCTCTTAATCTGACATTTCTTTGCAAGTAAACCAAACACGTCTCCTCAAAATAAAATGTCAAATCAAGCTATCAACTTAACTGGTCAAACTTTGCACCTCTCACTTATCCAAACTTATCTGTATTTTTCTAGAATATACTTTCCCAAAATAATAGTTCATGGAACAGAAACACAAGAGAGCTTCTTGGAGATGATAATTGAAAGTTATATGGTTAGATTAATTTCAGTTTGGGTAGAAATATACGTACGAAATGGATACCCTGTTGAGTCCCATTCAAAATTCCCTCCAAGGAGTTTGTGAGTTTTACCCTCCCATCAGCGCTAGTAATAGCATTTTGGAACTACAAGGGGGAACAAACATTTATTGAATGTCAGTGGCGTCCACCATCACAATAAAGCTGCAAACTTTATATAAAGAAAAAATAATGGGAACATAATTTTAGTAAAGAGATTATGCTACAATATCAAACATCGGTCCCACATGAAAGTGTGGAATGGTATATAAGAGGAGGTCACAAAGTTACTAGAAGTGATAACAGATTCAACAAGACAACCAGATACCAATCACAATGAAACTAAATCAAGCAAATTATTAAGACCAAAGCACAAAATGATATGCTGAGGAAGAACAAAAGATGGACTAATTCTACAAGCTTTACCTGCACATTAATTGAATTCAACAAGGATGTTTCTTTGAGCATCAAATCTTTAATCTCCAACAAAGCATTATATGTATCATAGTGCTTCCGTGTTTGTCGGAGCTTTTTCTACAAACAAACAAATCTGTGTGCAGTTCAGCCTTATATATAAGCAAATAGCACAGAGATATAAATACTTATGATATTATTAAAATGCAAACTCTTTACCTGAATTTGAGTGTTAAGTTCAGAAAGTCGGAGTTCGTACCTGCATTGTTAATCAGAAGTTCAAACAAAGTGATGAAAACTGAGCAAGTAAGAATTTTGTGTTGTTAATTTCAAAAGTGATGGAAGAAGATGCTTAGGCGGGTACTGTATTAGTTCAGCCTGTGCTGGTACTTCATCAAGCTGCCGCTTTAGTAACACGATTGATCTTAGCTTTGTGGCGAGTTCCTATCATTGACAGAGAGAAAGCATCGTCAGTCTCGAGGAATTATCCTTAAGTATCATCTCTGCTCAGATTAAATATCGATCATCTGAAAGCACATAGATACTACTCGATTAACACCACATAGATACTACTCGATTGAACCCACATAGATCACAACAAATAACTTATCAAATACTTGAGCTTATATAATGATTTAAAAGTTTACAGATTTAGGGTCAATCCAAAGTTGGTGGAATTCATTCCAAAGCCCCATTAATCTAGAAATTAGATAAAATCACCTGATTGGCCTTCTTGGCAAGATTCCTGAAAATGACAGAGCAATTCCCTTAAGCTATTCTGATTTAATAACCAATTTCTATCCGAACAATGCAACAAAATTCCCAGCAGTAATCAGAAGGAGAAAAACAGTTGGAAAATGGTAAAAAGAGCTGATTCAGATCTAGAAATTAAACTGTATAATCATGGAAATCTCAAAACAAATACACATCAAAATAACACCAAAATTACCGTAGAAACGTGGGCGGTTCCAACCAAATATACAATTGAGGATAATCGAATAACAAAGAGATAATTCAAAAACTTGAGCAAAATAGCTTGACAAAATTAAAAAATTTGAGCAAAATAGCTTCAGATAATTTAAAAAATTCGAGCAAAAGCCCTAATCTAAATCATATTGTTACCAACAAAGTTCAAAAATTAGGGATTTGGAATGAGATTTGCGTAAGGGATGAATAATTAGGGATTCTACCTTGGTGGTGGCTATTGTAGAAGGCGGCGGCGACAGCGGCGGCTCCTAGGGTCTGCGATTGAGAGCTCGACCGGCGACAGCTGCTAGGCCTAACGGACGGAGAGAGAGAGACGGGTGCGGTAGGTGGCAGACGGAGAAGCAAAAAGCCCGATCTGCTGCTGCTGCTGCGAGAAGAGCGGCGTCGGCGGAGGAGAGGGGTGGTCTGCTCGTGCTCGGTGGAGAGGAGAAGGGTGCTCCGCCGCTCGATCTGCTGCTGCGAGAAGAGCGGCGTCAGAGGCGACGCGATGCAGGGTGGGTGGGGGCAGGGGCGGTCACTGACTCACTGGCACCGGCGTCCGGTTGCTCGTGCAGCGTCGTCCGGCGCGGCGTCACCGGGGGGAGGCGGCGGGTGTGTTAGGAGTATTGGAGCAGAAGCTTGAAAATTAGATTTTGAGTTAGGTTTTGAATTTTACCTAATAAAAATATATATTTATGAAAAAAAATAATGTTAATACATAACAGTTATATAACGCATTTCTTAACGGTAAAAAAACTGTTGTAAAAAAGTGTTAATAGATAACGGTTGACGTAACGGTTTATCAAACCGTTATGTATGTAACTAATAGATAACGCTAAAAGATAACGGATTACATCATACTGTTATCTATTGTTATGGATAACACTACATAGATAACGGATTTCTTCAGAACCGTTGTCTTTTCTAGAAAATGCGCTCATACATAACGGTTTTTTAAAAAAACCGTTATGTATGAAGTGTTATGTATGTGAAATTTTGTAGTAGTGATAGTGGGTATGGGCGGGATAGGTAAGACTACTCTTGCTAGAAATGTTTATGATGATCTACTAGTTGTCGAGCATTTTTACATTCGTGTTTGGCTCATAGTATCACAAGATTACAGTGCGCAGAAAGTACTTTTTGATGTTCTATATTCAATAAACTTGATTGAACAGAGAATGTGTTTGGGTGTTGAAGATTCAATGGAATTGAGAGAAGAACAAATGCGTAGAGAGGAGACTGATTATTCTACAATGGCGGTGAAAGTGTACAAAAAATTGAAGGGTAGGAGATATCTCATTGTCATGGATGATGTCCGGAGCACAAAGGTTTGGGATGATGTGAGGAATATATTCCCGGATGATGGTAATGGAAGTCGAATCATGTTAACAGCGGGCGCAGCTGTGGGCATAACATTGAATCTTAATCCAGTGGTCTCCATGCTACCTGCGGACACTAAATCATCATACCTATGTTGACTCGAATTCCATTTCTTGATGGTAGCTTGAGCTTCGTCCAGTTGGTTTGTGATGTGATCGAGCTTGACTTCCTTTTGAGTAACCAATGTTTCAAGCTTCGCCAAGGATGCTTTTAGCTTGGTGTTCTCGTCCTTTGACCTTTCAAGCTCCTGCCCTTGCTTCTTCCATTTTCCAAGGAGCTCATCATAAAGCTTTTTGAGCTCTATGACGACATGTATGACCTCTAAGGTGCTTTCTTCAGTGTCACCTACACAGGCATTAAAGCACATAAAATTTGAATAATAATCTGAACCATACCTGTTGGAAATAGGGTCCTCTTCATCATCAAGAATTGGTGGTCGCATAAAACCCAGATTGCCAGGCTCCATGTGGAAGCAACTGTTACGATAACAACGAGGATCACACTCAGTGTGTCGAGTGTTGGCTCTGATGCCAATTGAAAGTGTTGCTTCCTTCATACTTTGATGTTAAGCACTGTGTTAGGGCAACACACCAGTGCACACAGAGAAATATTGCAGCGAAAATAAAAATGGAAGACACAAAGGGATGGAAAAATTCTTCAAGTTATTAATTATAACTTGAAGACGCCTTATGGCAAAAAGACTAAATGGAGAATGAACACCCACGTTCAATACATTTACAAGACTCTAGGTATTTGAACACTAGACTCTCTCATTAATAAACATAAACTGGATTCAAGAGCTATACTCCGAAATCCGACGAAATCAATGAATGCTATAAACAATGTTATCCTAACACTCTAAACAACATTCGTACACAGATCACTCAAATGACTCGATTTTGATCTTCAAACTTCGTGATCTGAACTGAGACTTCACCCTTGTATTTATAAGCTTCGAATCTTGACTCCCAAGGTTGAAGTCGTGGGATTTGATAGTGGACAAGTGGCCGTTGGAAAGTTTGTTGTACTCACTCCACTTTGTCCACTCCTTCCCTTGAATTTAGGAGCTTCCAACAGCTCCTCCTCTCTCTCTCTCCTTATCTTCTCTTGCTCCTTCTTTTTCTCAACTAGAACGTTCCTTCCTTCAAGACTTCCAACCTTGACTTGGTCATAACCTACAAACACAATGTGAAGAAAGATCAAAATTCCAAAATAAACGATACTAACAAACTCCCCCTTTTTGCCTTTCTTCACAAAACCAAAACAACACACTGCTCCCCCTTGCTGTGATCTCCCCCTGCAGATGTAACATTATAGCAAGCAACACCCAAAATAAAACGTTTTGCAAGCTTAAGAGAATAGCTACACAAACTCTAAACCATCCATCATAAAAAAAACAAACTCCCCCTGACTCAAAGAACTCCCCCTGCCTTCATTACTCCTTATCCTTGTCCCCTGCTCCATCAGCATCTTCAGCAGCAGCATCTCCCCCTTTTTGGGAAGAAAGGAGGGCTGTCACTTGCCCCTTGGCTTGGTTCAGGATGGAAGATAACTCCCCATGGACTTTGCGAGCCTGAAGAAGATTGTTTTCCAGTTCTTCGATGTGCTGCAAAAGAGCCTGCAAAGCATTCCTTCACTAAAGAGCATACTATTGATAGCATACTCAAAGATTTTCTCTTTCTCGTCGGATGCTCCCTCGTGGACTTTTCGGCTTCTGGTGGGGTAATGGAAGAGATGGGCGTTGGGTTGAGCACTACTTTGGTGGCTTCCGGCGTTTGAAACACTGGTGGATGAGGCGGAACACTTTCTATCGCTGGGTTTATCGTCGCTGCATTCAGAGTCGGCAATACCTGAACTTCTTGATTTGCCGGCAATGTGGGTGTGGAGGTGGTGGCCATGTCTGCCAGAAATTTGGGGCTTAATAAGATCTGCTTTATGAGCTCAAGTGTAGACATAGTGAGAGAAAACAAAAGTAATTAAGCACAAAACTTGAGGAATCAAAGAGTCTCTCACGTAGATCAAGGTGTGAAGATGAAGAGTGATGATGATGTGATTTGCATGCAGTAAATAAATACAGAAGAAATCAGATCCAAACACTCAAAAAACAAAATCGTTGAAGTATCTTCATCACAATTTCGAAATTTAGGGTTAGAACTTAAGGAAACCAAGATAGAGCTGGCACAAATCAAAAATCATGGAAAGCTTCAAGATTCACAAAAAACCGTGGATAGAGAGAGAGATCCCACAAAAAATCGGACACTGGTAACTTCCCAAACGTTACAGATTTTACGCCTAATGTGATTTACCATGTTACCATAACATCCACTAACACATATCTCAGCTTTTCATAATTCACACATACAAGCACAGTACCAAGTAAAATTCACTCATTTGTAGTGACATAGAGTGCATCGTCGCAGCGAACGCCGTGCCCCTAGTCTAAACTTGTGAAAGCAATCGAGGATGACCATTTTATAAGGTAACATCGTCGTAGCGAACGTCGTGCCCCCCAAACTACTTTGGTTTTTTCTGTGCTTTAAATAAATTATACACACACATATACTGAGTTAGTGTAGAGGAACATGTTATAGTAACAGAGACCATCACACAGGCAAAAACACGTTGCATCCAAAAGAATAGTCACTTTACACATGATGCAACAAATAAATCATCTTTATTTAATCACGAAAGCAAAGGCCAAGAGACCTTCTTAATGTGGTAAATCTCTCAAAAACCAAGGGTTTTGTAAAAATATCCACAATTTGATTTTTGGTTTGAACAAAGTCTAGCTTGATTACCTCTTGTTCCACCAAATCGTAAATAAAGTGTTGTCGGATTTCAATGTGTTTGGTTCTTGAGTGTTGAACCAGATTTTTTAAGATATTAGTTGCACTGATGATATCACAGTACACCATCATCTCATCGCACATCACACCATAATTCGACAGCAATCTAATCGACTCAATCTGTGCCACGGGTGCGAACGTATCATCGAAATCCACCCATTCAACTTGAGTATAGCCCTGAGCAACCAACCGGGCTTTGTTCCTCACGATCGTTCCACATTCATTGAATTTGTTCTTGAATATCCACTTTGTGTCGATCACATTCCTGTCAGTAGGTCTACGAACCAAATACCAAACATCATTCCGAACAAATTGATTTAACTCATCTTGCATGGCTAATACCCAAAACTCATCACGTAATGCCTCTTTAACATTTTTAGGTTCAAGTTTTGAGACAAAACACATAAAACCAGGCAAAGACGTGCAAATAGAAGATAAGCAAATCATTTTTCGGTAATCTAATGGTGTTTTACCTCGTGTCTTCACACCATCACTCACATTACCTATCACTTGAGAGACTGGATGATTTTTGCGTATTCTTCGAGAAGGCTCACATTTCTCACTCTCTTTTTGAACATCTGTTACCATACCTTTTTCGTTGTCACTTTGATCTTCAGGGATCTGTGATGTGGTGGCTTCTGTTGTCTCAACATTTTCTGTTGCATTCCTTGATGTGGTGGCTTCTGTTGCCTCAGCATCTTCTGTTGCATCTGTCGAAGGGACTAGTGCTTCTATCACTTGATATTTCATGTCCTTCTCATCTGTAACACTACTCAAATCATCAAATACCACATTGACAGATTCTTGGACCGTTTGGCTTCTCAAGTTAAAAACCCGAAAAGCTTGACTATTCAAGGAATACCCTAGAAAAATACCTTTATCACATTTATCATCAAATTTTGTGAGGTATTCTCTGTCATTCAGTATGTAACACACACAACCAAAAACATGGAAGTATTTGAGATTTGGTTTCTTACCTCGCAGTATCTCATACGGAGTTTTGAACGTACCTGGTCGAATGTTAACCCGATTGTTAATGTGACATGCCGTGTTCACAGCTTCTGCCCAGAAGCGTTTTGCCAAGTTTTTCGAGGCTAACATCACTCTTGCCATTTCCACCAGAGTTCGATTCTTTCTCTCGACCACTCCGTTTTGCTGTGGTGTCTTGGGGGCTGAGAACTCTTGGAAGATCTCATTCTTTTCACAAAACTTTGAGAATGATGCATTCTCAAATTCACGTCCATGATTGGACCTGATTCTTGATATATTCACACCAAACGAGTTAACCGTACGAGCAAACAAGGTCTTAAACACATTAAAAGCTTCGAATTTTTCACGCAAAAAGAATGTCCAAGTGTACCTTGAGTAGTCATCTACCATAACATAGACATACCTCTTCCCTCCTATGCTTTTTACCTCTACAGGACCTACAAGATCCATGTGGATTAGCTCGAAGCACCTTGTTGTACCGAAGTGTTGCCGGTATGTTGGATCACACTATGAGTAGCATGAACTTGCTTTCCTTTTTGGCAGCTCTCACACATAATTTTTCCCTTTTGTGTGATTTTGGGAAGTCCACGAACTGCCTCCATCTTCGATAGTCTGTCAAGATTTTTAAAGTTAGTATGTCCTAATCGTTGATGCCACAACATGCTATCGTCTACTTGTGCCTTGTTGCATTTTGGTTCATCAGCTAAATAATAATTATCAACCGACCTTTGACCCTTCATAATACAACAATTTTGACTATCATACACTTCACAAGAATTTTTGTCGAACTTAACATGCAAATTATCATCGCATAATTGTCTTATACTAATGAGATTTGTCATAAGCCCTTTAACATGAAACACATTCTTGAGAGTAGGTAGTCCAGGCACATTTAAAATACCTTTACCGACGATCTTACCTTTCAATCCTCCACCAAAAGAGACATATCCTCCGTCACATACCTGATATTTACTCAAGAGCGCATTGTCACCTGTCATGTGACGGGAACATCCGCTGTCGAAGTACCACGAGCCTGAAATGTTAGTCTTAAAAGCAGTAAACACAACATTACATTTCATCTCATCCTTCCTTACCCATCTCATCACATTCCTCCTTACCTTCTGTGATTTTTTCTTCATCTTAGCTTTAGATTTATTTTGTTAACAAAGATCCTCTTCTCGTCGTTGAATTTCCTAAAACAAAACGGTTGTATGTGACCAATTTCAAAGCAATAATGGCATACATACCTTTTTCTCCGTTTTTGTTTCTTCTCTATGGGAGTTCCTTCAACCACAAACTCCTTCCCATGGGTTGATTTTACTTTTGTTTTCCCCGATGTGGGGTTAACAGCGGGCGCAACTGTGGGCATAACATTGAATCATAATCCAGTGGTCTCCATGCTACCTGCGGACACAAAATCATCATACCTATGTTGACTCGAATTCCATTTCATGATGGTAGCTTGAGCTTCGTCCAGTTGGTTTGTGATGTGATCGAGCTTGACTTCCTTTTGAGTAACCAATGTTTCAAGCTTCGCCAAGGATACTTTTAGCTTGGTGTTCTCGTCCTTTGACCTTTCAAGCTCCTGCCCTTGCTTCTTCCATTTTCCAAGGAGCTCATCATAAAGCTTTTTGAGCTCTATGACGACATGTATGACCTCTAAGGTGCTTTCTTCAGTGTCACCTACACAGGCATTAAAGCACATAAAATTTGAATAATAATCTGAACCATACCTGTTGGAAATAGGGTCCTCTTCATCATCAAGAATTGGTGGTCGCATAAAACCCAGATTGCCAGGCTCCATGTGGAAGCAACTGTTACGATAACAACGAGGATCACACTCAGTGTGTCGAGTGTTGGCTCTGATGCCAATTGAAAGTGTTGCTTCCTTCATACTTTGATGTTAAGCACTGTGTTAGGGCAACACACCAGTGCACACAGAGAAATATTGCAACGAAAATAAAAATGGAAGACACAAAGGGATGGAAAAATTCTTCAAGTTATTAATTATAACTTGAAGACGCCTTATGGCAAAAAGACTAAATGGAGAATGAACACTCATGTTCAATACCTTTACAAGACTCTAAGTATTTGAACACTAGACACTCTCATTAATAAACAGAAACTGGATTCAAGAGCTATACTCCGAAATCCGACGAAATCAATGAATGCTATAAACAATGTTATCCTAACACTCTAAACAGCATTCGTACACAGATCACTCAAATGACTCGATTTTGATCTTCAAACTTCGTGATCTGAACTGAGACTTCACCCTTGTATTTATAAGCTTCGAATCTTGATTCCCAAGGTTGAAGTCGTGGGATTTGATAGTGGACAAGTGGCCGTTGGAAAGTTTGTTGTACTCACTCCACTTTGTCCACTCCTTCCCTTGAATTTAGGAGCTTCCAACAGCTCCTCCTCTCTCTCTCTCCTTATCTTCTCTTGCTCATTCTTTTTCTCAACTAGAACGTTCCTTCCTTCAAGACTTCCAACCTTGACTTGGTCATAACCTACAAACACAATGTGAAGAAAGAGCAAAATTCCAAAATAAACATACTAACAATTTGCTTTAATGGTTTGGATATTAGTATTTGGGGTAGTACTTGGATTTGATAATAATTGATTTGGATGGGTGGCTGGATATTTGTTTTATTGATTTTTATGCTAGGAGCTCTTATTTATTTTAAGTATTTAACCTAGCTTGAACATTTAATGATATTTCTTTTAACAAAATATATAATTAAGGACGATGTTTGTTTCATTCTTCTTGTAGCTTCCAAGTGAGGCTTTCGTGGTGATTGCACAAACCCGCTAACATACCCAACTGAAAAAGCAATATTTGATCTTGTTATAGTTAAGTACAAAAGACTTCCGACAAGAGCTCGATAAGGTTGAGGATTTGGTAGAAGTGACCCTTCATCACGCCTGAGCTTCAGATTTGCATCAAGAGGCGTAGAACAAATTGTGCTTTGGTTTAATCCAAAGCGAGCGGATAATTTCTTGGCATAGCTTTAAAAATTCCATTACTTTGATTGCTCACTTCTAAGCCAAGGAAGTGGCTCAACTCTCCCAACTTCTTGATGTCGAACCTTATTTCAGCTCGTCTTGAAGTTTTTCAACTTCACTTCATTTTTTTCCTGTTATTATCATATCATCCATATCATCCATGTACAAAAGAACAACCATATGCTCCCTTATTTTTTAACAATCTATTTCAGAAATTTAATGGAATTGCTAAAGATTTGGTGAATGAACGACCTGATCACTTACCTGCTGCTATGTGGAGTTATCAAGATTTCATCCGATAATCAGTGTGAATTTGGGAGTGTTTAAAGAGAAGAAAAGTGGAAAATTCAGTTTTGACAAAGCAGGGATATGTTTTATGTCCGAACAGAATATTTTCATAATTTTAATTGGGGTAAAATTTTATTCTCTTTATCCCATTTGTCTACTCTTCGCCTGTCCCACTTGATTATATTTATTAAATTTTCAACGATTCACAAAGTAAGTCAATCCTCTCTCTCTTTACCACACACAAAATTTAAGAGCAGAGCTCGGCGATCGTATGGCAGCTTATGCCGCTCTTGCTTCCCTTTCTCAAACTACACATCTTACTATCAATAAACACAAATCTCACTTTTCCATCGTTGCGGAAGAAAAAATTAGATCCATCCATGAGTATGTCATTTTCTTGCTATCTTTCCTCCAAGATTTTCCACAGAAATCCAAGCGTTGGGAAGTCAAGATGAGGGATGTAGCTCATGAAGCTGAAGATATTATCAAACAATACATCTCCCAGCTGTCATATAATAGATGGATTAGGCCGTCAAACGTGAAATTTGAAGACCAGCTCAGTAATGTATCTCAAAAGTTATGTTTGATGGCTGGAGATTTGATAGACGACGGACCTGCTCACTCACGTCTTGCTGTCTCATCATCATCAAGAGTTGCATCTACTGGAAACAGTGCTGTGGTTGGTTTAGACGAAGATTTGATGGCAATTAAGGATCGGCTTTGTGGGTACCCATCCAAACTGCAAGTCATCCCCATAGTGGGTATGGGTGGGATAGGTAAAACCACTCTTGCTAGAAATGTTTATGATGATCTATTAACTGTGGAACATTTTCACATTCGTGTTTGGCTCACAGTATCACAAGATTACAATGCACAGAAAGTTCTTTTAGATGTTCTACACTCAATAAACTTGTTTGAACAAAGAATGTGTTTGGGTGTTGAAGATTCAATGGTGTTGAGGGAAGAGCAAATGCATAGAGAGGAGACTGATGATTCTACAATTGCGGAGACAGTGTATAAAAAATTGAAGGGTAGGAGATATCTCATTGTCATGGATGATGTCTGGAGCACAAAGGTTTGGGATGATGTGAGGAACATATTCCCGAATGATGGTAATGGAAGTCGAATCTTGTTAACCACAAGGCTAGGGGATATAGCCACTTATCCCTACTCTAATAGTCCTCCTCATGTGATGAGGTTCATGGATGATTCTCAAAGTTGGGATTTGCTTAAGGGAAAGGTATTTGCTAACAACAATTGCCCACCTCAATTGGAACATGTGGGGAAAGAGATCGCAAGAAGCTGTGCAGGGCTACCCCTTGCTGTTGTCCTGGTTGCTGGATTCCTGTCTGCAGTCAATAAGACTCATTCTTCTTGGGAGGAAATTTCCAAAAATGTAAATCCAAGTGTTGGTGAAGAGCTAGAGAGGATATTATCTTTGAGTTACACGCACTTGCCTCATCATTTGAGGCCGTGTTTTCTATTTATTGGAGTGTTTCCAGAAGATGAAATTATTCGTGCTTCAAGACTTATTAAATTATGGGTAGCTGAGGGCTTCTTGAAGCATCAAAATGGATGCAGTAAAAGCTTGGAAGAGGAGGCAGAGGAGTATTTGGAGGATCTAGTCAAGAGGAATCTTGTAACTGTGACAAGTAGGAAGAGTGATGGTAAAATCAAGTGTTGCAGCCTCCATGATATGGTACGAGACTTGTGCATAAGGAAAGCCCTTGATGAGAGGTTTCTTCGTGTTGTGGTGGATAGTCATCTTGTTCGACAAGGCATGATAAATGAGCGACGCATCAGTTTCAAGCTTTCTGATATAGGTAACATTTGGTGTCCAACCATCCATACCATGCTATGCTTCCGACTCCGGAGTTTCCCTAGTTCACCAGAGTTTGTACGACGTTTTAGGTTGCTTAGGATATTGGATGCCATGGGTGGCAACTCTAAAGAGTTCCCTTCCCAAGTCTTTGAGCTGTTTCATTTAAGATATCTTGCTTTAAAGTGTTCTTCCAGTATTCCATCAGTCATATCTAATCTGATGAATCTTCAAACCTTAATCATTCTTCCAGCCTTTCCCATGTTTAAGACCTCTTATAAGTGGAAAGGACATTGGAGAATTGGCGAAGATGTATCCTATTTGTCTTTGCCATTGGAAATTTGGAGGATGCCTCAGTTAAGGCATATTGTCCTCTATGATCTTTATATGCTACCTCATCCCCCAGATGGATCAAACCTTCCATTAGTAAATCTTCAAAGTCTTTCCTACATAATTGATCTTGTATGGACTGAACAGATCTTGGAAATGATTCCAAATGTCAAAAAATTGGGACTAGTGTATCGAAGCAATAAAGGGTATCACTTCCATCTTCTCAAGCATCTGAATCAACTTGAAAAGTTGGAACTTTTTGGGCGGGTGGAGCATAACTTGATTACTTTCCCTCGGACACTAAAAAAGTTGACCTTGGTGGGGGGTGAATTTCCATGGGGAGATATGTCGATTATTGGTTCATTGCTACAAGTGCTTAAACTACTAGATTATACTTGCTATGGTGACACATGGGAAACAACTGATGGAGAATTTCCTCAGCTGAGGTTTTTGCTAATTGAGGGTTCAGCTTTACAGCATTGGATAACTGAGAGCAGTCACTTCCCAAGACTCCAGTGCCTAGTGCTTCGTTGGTGTCGGAATTTAAGGGAGATTCCAGTAAGTATAGGAGAAATTCCGACACTTGAATTGATTGAAGTGGAGTATTGTAACGAGTGTCTTGAGAAGTCAGTCAAGCAGATAAATGAGGATCAACAGAGCTATGGAAATGATACTCTTCGTGTTCGTGTCTCCCATTATTTTTTATCCTTGGATGATTCTCTTGTAGAGTTAGCCAAGAAAATAAAAGAGAGTTACGGAAATTATAATCTACGAGTTCTTGCCGATGATGAGGTTAGATTTCTACCATCCTTGAATAATTTCAAATCTTATTTGGCACATGCCTTAGAAGTAACTTTTGGTACAACTATATCAGCCCCTTTTACCCCGAATCTTCTTTGTCAATTTAAAAGTTATATTAGATGCCTTTGGTGGAGTGGCTAGTGGTGGATTCGTAAATTTGTTAAAATAATTGTTTTTGCTCAATTCTCTGTTCATAATTACAAAATAGTTGGCATGCATAAATGACAATGCTGGAAAGGAGGTTTTGAATTCTCCCTTCCAAAAGATGTTGTAGTTTTTAATTCCACGAATATTAATCAATGTATATTTTTTTATGTTGTCAAATACACTCAGCGTGTGTTAATGACATCATCTACTAATACATTTGATTTCTTGGTTCAACAAATAAACTTACCTAGCTGTCTATGACTATGAGCATTAGTAAATCTTCTATAGGAGCTTTTGATATGAATAGTGTGATTATTTTGCAATCCAAATGCTCCCCTGATTAATTTTTGCAATTTTTTTGTTTCTCAGCATCAGTTTGATTAACAAATACTAGCGACCATCAATTCAAGAGCTACAATCTGCTGAAAGGTTTGTGATTATTCTTCCATATTCAAAAGTTGAATATGGAAGTCCCTAAGGCAATGATCTTATAGTAGGACTAAGAGGCTAAATGATCAATTTGATTGTGTTAATAATGTTTCGTTTATATGAATCGTTTATTATTTTGTGTGTTAAGTATGGTAGATGAAAAATTGAATAAAGATTTTTTTGCCATATAAGAAAACGTAACAAATTTCGTGCAACAACCTAAAAAGGAATATTACTCATGTTACACAGTAGCAGTACTTTTTATTTTTTATATTAAACAAATTGCATACAGCAGTAAATTTAGGATTGTAAATGGGGAGATCTCTCACAGTAGCATAAAAATGGAGTACAATAATACGTACTCACTCGCACACAAGAAAATTGTCACATTATGGATGATGCGGGTTTTAATAAAAAGTGAGGTGAAGTTGTTAATGGAGTAAGGGTTCCATTTTTTTCGTACATGGATGAAGTGATTTCTTTTAACATATTTTATATTTATAGTTATTTTGTGTCCTCACAGTAAAAAAAATTCTTGATCCATCCCTGATTATAGTAACGAGTCTCTTGTGAAGTCAGCCATGCAGATCAACGAGGATCAAGATCAACAGAGCTGTGGAAATTATGCTCTTCACGTTCTGTCTCCCATTTTAATGAGGTTAGAGTTCTATACCAAACCTTGAATAATATCAAGTCTTATTTGACAAAATATACGAATAAGACTAGCATTTAAACCATATATACAAATAACTTATCTAAATGATCCTCTTTGTCAAGCTGTATTGTGTCTCCTCTACTTATTAGAGACATCATAAACACATATATTGGCATGTATCTTCAATGCTGAAATCAAATATGGAACACCATTTTCAAATAAGAAAATCAAACTCATCAGTAGTCACAATTCCTTTCATTGTGCGCACGTACGTCATACCCCAGTATAATAAGTAATGTTTTATTATCTTATGTCACTATATTCGAGCTATTATTTTTAACCAATAATGGCAGGTGTCAAGGCATAGAACATTTGGATTTTTGGTTGGATTCGGAAGAAGCATAGTCCCCATACTTGATTGCTTTGAATACATTTTCATATTGATCTTGTGTGGCATAATAGATCTTGTATGGACTGAACAGATCTTGGAAATGATTCCAAATGTCAAAAAATTGGGACTAGTGTATCAAATCAATAAAAGGTATCACCTCCATCTTCTCAAGCATCTGCATCATCTTGAAAAGTTGTAACTTTTTGGGCGTCATGGTTTTTCTTGGATGAAGCATAACCTGATTTCTTTACCTCGGACACTAAAAAAGCTGACCTTGGTGGGTGGTGAATTTCATTGGCAATATATGAGTTTTATCGGTTCATTGCCTAACTCCAAGTGCTTAAACTTCTAGATGATGCTTGCCATGGTCTAACATGGGAAACGGCTAATGGAGAATTTCCTCAGCTAAGGTTTTTGCTAATTCAGAGATCATGTTTACAGCATTGGGAGACTGAGAGCAGTAACTTCCCAAGACTGATCCAGCGCCTAGTGCTTCATTGTTGTTTCAATCTGAGCGAGCTTCCAGCAAGTATAGGAGAAATTCCGACACTTGAACTGATTGAAGTGGATCATGCTAACTATTTTCTTATGAAGTCAGCCAAGCAGATAATTGAGGATCAACAGCGCTATGGAAATAATACTCTTCTTGCTCGTGTCTCCCATCATTATGATAAGGTTAGAGTTCTACCCATCCATGAATAATGTCAAGTCTTTATTTGACACATATATGAACAAGTCTAACATTTAAGCCATGCTGATAATTTATCTAAATAAATCTCATATCACACCAGTTCCTCTATGTCAAGTTCTATTAGGTCTTCTATATTTAGGAATCCAAGTCATTAGTAGTCACAATTCGTTTCATTATGTGAGTGTATGTCATACCCTATCACCCTGTGTAAGTAGTGTTTATCATCTTTGGCTTCTATTTTGTTTAAACCAATGCTTGAATTTTATTATATTCTTGTTGTAGATGTCACGGGAAAAGGCAAAGCGCTAGGTTAGGCATTAGAGGAGAATTTCAAGGTTGGCCAAGAAGATTTGGATTTGGATTTTGGAACACAACACTTGCTTCCAATATAACCTCTTTTACAGCCCCCATACTTGATTGCTTTGAATACATTTTCATATTGATCTTGTGTGGCAAGAGAACATAACATGATCACTGTATATTCATTGTGGAAAGCAGGGTATTCTTTCTAGACATCAATTCTGCCTCTCTTTCTTTTTTTTTTTCCACTTCGATTAGCATGATTGAACTTCTTCGAGTGAGTGCAACAATCCTTGGCTATTGTTAATTGATTTGCTTTAATGGTTTGGATATTAGTATTGGGGTATTTCTTGGATTTGATAATAATTGATTTGGATGGATGGCTGGATATTTGTTTTATTGATTTTTATGCTAGGAGCTCTTATTTATTTTAAGTATTTAACCTAGCTTGAACATTTAATGATATTTCTTTTAACAAAATATATAATTAAGGACGATGTTTGTTTCATTCTTCACTTGTATATAAATATATATTTAGAACATATAGCTTTAAAATTCACGAACTTATGGTTAATTCTGGTTTTAATCGTGATTTTCAATGTTAGCGTAAAATACATGAACTTTCGATTGTTTCTGATTTTCCCCATAATTTGCAATTTCACCGAATTTGATGCTTTTCTGACACTCGGGATTGCTAGCATGGCAGCGTCGTACAACGAGATTTATAAATTAAAGGATTATTTGCTTAAAATACACAAATTTTTAGTGAATTCTGATTTTTTCCATGATTTTTCAATTTTGAAATAAGATAACCATTTTCACGATTTGTCTTGATTTTTCCCATGTACTGAAATGTTGTCGTTTTTGTTGGTAATTTGAGATGGAATTTGCTATAATTACGGTAGAAGTTAAGTTTGCAGCTTACAAAATATGGTTCCTCTTTGTAAGACTAGGATTCTACGTTCATTACTAATTTTGGTAGAATTCTTTGTTCACCATTTTAATTGGAGGCCTTTTTGTTGAGATCCTAAAGTTGCCAACCTCAAGCCGATGCCCTTATCCTGAAATGTAGCTACTTTGTGGCTATGGGATCCATGCTCTAACATCACACCTCGAGAAAAATTTGGTGCATAGATTCTATATATTCCCAGACGATAATGTTTTAATTTTATTAACAAACAACGTCGTTTTTACTATTCAAGTCAACATTAGTGTAACCAAAAGGCAAGAGGAATTCACCGTGAGAAAAATCAGAATCAGTAGAAAGTTTATGAATTTTATGCTAACATTTGAAAGTTACGGTCAAAATCAGAATTCGCCAAAAGTTCATGAATTTTAGCATTATTTGCCTTTTATTTTTACTATCAAATGGCATTGTTTTTATTATCTAGATCAGCATTAGTAAGCCACGTTATTTATAAGTGAACAAAAAATTTTCCAGAGAAATTCGTTGTTGAAAAAATTGAAATCAATTAAAGTTTATGTATTTTACGCTAATATTAGAAATTGGGTTAATTGTCCATAAAATACTAAAACTTCCATTCAATTCTGATTTTGCATACAGACTTTGAATTGTGACGTGATAATTACTAAACTTTGAATTTTATCTGATTTTGCTATTAATCTAAATTTCGGTTAAATACCAATCTAATATGACATGCCAATATTTGACATGACATATTTATTCTCGTGTAACAAATAATCTTTTAAAATTTATTGTTAAAACCAAAATTAACCAAAAATTCGTGAATTTTGTCACTATTTATCCTAATTCCTAAAACTTAATGGATAATCATACATATCCATAAAATGATGAAACCAACTGTGCCCCAAATTTATAGCGATTTAATTTTCTCAATTTATTACTGATGAGGCAACCCTAACTCTAACATAACTCAATTGCCCGACGAAATAACGATGTCGCTAATTTTAAATCAGACGACGTTGTTTCAACATTAAAAATTAGTAAAAATTTCAAATGAAATTGAAATTGAAATAAGCCACAGGGCATCTTCTTCTCAACACCCTCAAATTAGGGATGACAACGGGCCGGATCTCATCAATACCAGATCCGTTTCATTTTACAAGATCCAGATCCGCGGATCTGAAAATTTAGGATCCAGATCTAGATCCGTCAGATCCACGGGTCCGCGGGTCTAGATCCATGGATCTACTATTTTTAAATTAAATTAAAAAAAAGTCATAAAATCAAAAACATTTAATTTTCTAAATAAAATATATTCTACAAAACAAAGTATATTAATTTATAATTCTAATTTGTGTATTATTTTTAACTAGTATGCACGCCCGTGCGATGCACGATGAACATCAAAATTAAACGACATTTTAAATAATCTTAATTATTCATTCACAATCTATTTGTAAATTTTGAAAGTAATAATATTTTCAAACTAATGCATATAAAAATTAACAAACTAACGTTAATTATAATCTTCATTGTATTTTTATTTAAACATGTTATTAAACATTTTTTTAAGTAAGCATGAATTAAAACATAGTAACGTTAAATTATATATAAAAAAATAAGATCTAAAGAAATACATAGAATTATTAATAAACACTATATTACAATAAATATTCATACACAATAGCAATACAATATATTGTCCCTAATCAAACATATTTTTCAACTGAAATAGTAGAAGCCTACTAAAACTAATTTATTTTTCTTTTTGTGTTTTCTCGACCCATTATTAAGGCGGAGATCACAACCATAGTGTAACTGCGTGCTAGAATTGAAAATATGTTCCATTCCATCAATCATCGGTCCCTCAAAATTATCTATGTCCTCTAGCTTCGAATTATTCATTTCAAGTGTATCAGAAACTGAGGAAGGTATAGTCATTGGATGTAGTGGTAACATGTAAGGTGTAGAACCCAAGATTAAATTTGATCATGTACAATCAAGCTCGGGATATTTTGTAGTATCTCTCAAATGGAGCAATGCTAAATCTTCACGACCAAGTAGCACATATGCAGCAGCTGGCCAATTTGTAGGAGGAGACTCGCGGCAGTTATCTATTGCCTGTACAACAAATGAAAATTTGTAATAACTTTACAACATCACATATGGGGGGATAGTTAAGATAAATAATGATAGCTAATGAAAAGTAACTCCAAAGGCCAGATTGGAGTGCAAAAAAAAAAAAAAAGACGTGGGAAGCCATTATTCATAATGCCTACTGAGAATCATCATATATACTCAAAATTAGTCTTAAAGATAGAATATAAATACTATACAAATTCAAGCCTTGGAGCAAGATGATTGTGGTATTTAATTCAGGTCAATAAATATAATTTCGCTTCAACACTCATCAACACCCTATTGTAGGAAACAATAGACTATTCATACCAAGTCACGATACATCATTTATAATCATTAATGTGAACATAAAATTGAACTGTTCTCCATAGAACTTAGAGAAAATAAACATCCTAACTATGAGGTATTAACTTACATGCCTAAGAGGAAGAGACACACCAGCTGGCAGCAAGTCTGGATGATGCAAGCCAAATCTTTCACCAACCATTCCCAAACTGTTAGCTCTTCTCGAATATGCGCAATATTACAGGTAACACCAGTTGAAAGACTTTTTCCAGATTGCTCTGTTCCGCACAACAGACTATAAAATGAAATTATCTTCCTAGCCCAGTTCACTACAGAAGTTCCACTTCTACATACCTGAAGTGGAAGATCACAAATACTGGCAGAATCACATCCATGCTGGAATAAAACCAACTCACATATAGGGGCAATCCACACTCTCAATTCTACCACATAATGCACTATCATGTGGATAGATACCAACTGTGAGAGCTCATCACCGTATTTGATGATCAAAGCAAATTCGAAGAACCTAATCTATCGATCAAAGCTTTCAGTGGATGAGATATTCAGAGATCTAATACCGAAAAGATACATAGAAATTATTCGAAATCTACAATATAAAAACTAAAATATTAAAAACCTCAAAAAATTGTGAGAAACCTTAAAACTCCACCAACTTCCGTAACAACTTCAAACCTTCATCTATAAATACACATCAAATTTATGTATTTAACAAAACTATAAAATTAGTTTAAGAATTTAAAGAAATTGAAATAGAAAATAGCATAAAAGAAATAGGAGTTGGTGATGGTACTTTCTGTATTGATTGACTAATAGCCGGGGGTGGGGGCACGCTGGTGTCTGTTCTGCCGGACGACGGTAGCTGTCAAACAATGCCAAACTGGTACAACGGTCACCGGCGAGGTCACGACTCGACAATGTCGATAAGTTAGATGGGAAAACGGTGCTAATGACAGTGACGTTCCTGCTGTGGATGATAGGTAACGGCGGCGAACTGAGAGGCGGAAGATAGCAGCAGACCAGCGGTTGCGATGGTTGAAAAGAAGTGAAAAGCGATTGTATTTTATAGATAGGTATCTTTTAGAAGAAGAGAGAGAGTTTCAGTTACGGAAAATAATGGGATCATGGGTAGTTTTTATTTTTCTTTGAAGGAATTAAGGATAAAAACCGTATAAAGCTATCTATAAATCTGCGGTTATCTCGAGCAGAAAGTTAATCACGTCTTTTTAAATCCCTTTAAAAAATGGCGCTAAAATTTTAAAGTTAAACTGCTCTTTTATATATTATATAGATTTTTAATATAATTAATATTATTAATAAAATAAATATAAAAAAATAAATAATATATATTAAATAAAACGGATCCACGGGTCGAATTTGGGTCGGATCTGGATCTCAAATTTCAAGATCCAGATCCAAATCCGTTTTAAAAATTGAGATCCAGATCCAGATCCGCGGGTCCAAAATATTGAGATCCAGACCCTGAAAAACGGATCTGGATCCACGAATCTGGACCGGGTCCAAGATCCATTGCCATCCCTACCTCAAATCAGTGCACCCAAATGGCAGCAGCCACAATGGCGGAGCTCTGCAATGGAGACAGAGAAGCGAAAGACGTCGGGAAAGGCGGTTGAAACTACACATAACACATCACAATTAATAATTTAATTTTGATTGGGTTTGTAGGGGTAAAATTGTACTTTGACTTCATCTGTATTCATTTTCTAGTTATTAAATAACGGTTCACAACCGAGAAAGTCCATCATCTCTCTTTCCCACACACAAAATTTAAGGGCAGAGCTCCAGCGATCGCCCAGTATGGCAGCTTATGCCGCTCTTGCTTCCCTTTCTCAAACTACACATCTTACTATCAACAAACACAAATCCCTCTTTTCTATCGACGCGGAAGAAAGAATTAGATCCATCCACGAGTATGTCATTTTCTTGCTATCGCTCCTCCAAGATTTTCCGGAGAAATCCAAGCGTTGGGAAGTCAAGATGAGGGACGTAGCTCATGAAACTGAGGATATTATCGAACAATATCTGTCTCAGCTGTCATGTTGCAGATGGATTAAGCCGTCAATCGTGGAATTTGAAGACCAGCTCACAAATGTAACTCAAAAGTTATGTTTGATGGCTGGAGATTTGATGGACGAGGCACCTGCTCACTCACGTCTTGCTGTCTCATCATCATCATCATCAAGAGTTGCATCTACTGGAAAGAGTGCGATGGTTGGTTTAGACGATGATTTAATGGCAATTAAGGATCGGCTTTGTGGTCTGTCATCCAAACTGCAAGTCATCCCCATAGTGGGTATGGGTGGGATAGGTAAGACTACTCTTGCTAGAAATGTTTATGATGATCTACTAATTGTGGAGCATTTTCACATTCGTGTTTGGCTCACAGTGTCACAAGATTACAGTGCGGGGAAAGTTCTTTTAAATGTTCTATATTCAATAATCTTGATTGAACAAAGAATGAGTTTGGGTGTTGAAGATTCAATGGAATTGAGAGAAGAACAAATGCGTAGAGAGGAGACTGATGATTCTAAAATGGCGGTGGAAGTGTACAAAAAATTGAAGGGTAGGAGGTATCTCATTGTCATGGATGATGTCTGGAGCACAAAGGTTTGGGATGATGTGAGGAATATATTCCCGGATGATGGTAATGGAAGTCGAATCATGTTAACCACAAGGCTACGGGATATAGCCACTTATCCCGACTCTAGTAGTCCTCCTCATGAGATGAGGTTCCTGGATGATTCTCAAAGTTGGGATTTGCTTAAGGGGAAGGTGTTTGCAAACAGCAATTGTCCAACTGAGTTGGAACATGTCGGGAAAGAGATTGCAAGAAGCTGTGCAGGGCTACCCCTTGCTGTTGTCTTGGTTGCTGGATTCCTGTCTGCAGTCAACAAGACTCGATCCTCTTGGGAGGAAATTTCCAAAAATGTAAATTCAACTGTTGGTCAAGAGTTAGAGAGGATATTATCTTTGAGTTACACGCACTTGCCTCATCATTTGAGGCCGTGTTTTCTGTTTATTGGAGTGTTTCCTAAAGATGAAATTATTCGTGTTTCAAAACTTATCAGATTATGGGTAGCAGAGGGTTTTTTGAAGCATCAAAACGGATGCAGTAAAAGCTTGGAAGAGGAGGCAGAGGAGTATTTGGAGGATCTAGTCAAGAGAAATCTTGTAACTGTGACAAGTAGGAAGAGTGATGGGAAAATCAAGTGTTGCAGCCTCCATGATATGGTACGAGACTTGTGCATAAGGAAAGCCAACGAGGAGAGGTTTCTTCGTGTTGTGGATAGTCATTTTGTTCAACAGGGCATGACAGATGAGCGACGCATCAGTTTCAGGCTTTCTGATATAGATGACTTCTGGTGTCCAACCATCCGTACCATGCTATGCTTCCAACTCCAGAGTTTCCCTAGTTGGCCGGAGTTTCTACGACGGTTTAGATTGCTTAGGATATTGGATGCCGTGGGTGACAACTCCAAGGACCCCCCTTCCCAAGTATTTGAGTTGTTTCATTTAAGATATCTTGCTTTAATTTGTTCTTCCAGTATTCCATCAGCCATATCTAATCTTATGAATCTTCAAACCTTAATCATTCTTCCAACCTCTTATAAGTGGAAAAGACACTGGAGAATTGGTACAGATGTATCTCATTTCTCTTTGCCATTGGAAATTTGGAGGATGCCTCAGTTAAGGCATCTTGTCCTCTATGATCTTTATATGCTACCCCATCCCCCAGATGGATCAGACCTTCCTCTAGTAAATCTTCAAAGTCTTTCCTACATAAAAGATCTTGTATGGACTGAACAGATCTTGAAAATGATTCCAAATGTCAAAAAAATGGGACTTGCGTATAGAAGCCATGAAGGGTATCACCTCCATCTTCTCAAGCATCTGCATCAACTTGAAAAGTTGGAACTTTATGGGCTTAATGGTTTTTCTTGGATGGAGAATAACCTGATTACTTTGCCTCGGACACTAAAAAAGTTGAGCTTGGTGGGTGGTGAATTTCATTTGAAATATATGAGTATTATTGGTTCATTGCCTAATCTACAAGTGCTTAAACTACTAGAATGTGCTTGCGATGGTGACACATGGGAAACAACTGATGGAGAATTTCCTCAGCTGAGGTTTTTGCTAATTAAGGGTTCAACTTTACAGCATTGGATAACTGAGAGAAGTCACTTCCCAAGACTCAAGTGCCTAGTGCTTCGTTGGTGTTGGAATTTAAGGGAGATTCCAGTGAGTATAGGAGAAATTCCGACACTTGAACTGATTGAAGTGGATTATTGTAACGAGGATCTTGAGAAGTCAGCCAAGCAGATAAATGAGGATCAACAGAGCTATGGAAATGATACTCTTCATGTTCGTGTCTTCCCTTATTATTCAGCCTTGAATAATCTACTAGTTCTTGCCGATGATGAGGTTAGATTTCTACCATCCTTGAATAATTTCAAATCTTATTTGGCACATGCCTAAGTAACTTTTGGTACAACTATATCAGCCCCTTTTACCCTGGATCTTCTTTGCTCAATTAAGATGCCTTTTCGGTGGAGTGGCTAGTGGTGGAATTCATGTTGTCAAATACACTCAGCGTGTGTTAATGATATCATCTACTAATACATTTGATTTCTTGGTTCAACAAATAAACTTACCTAGCTATGACTATGAGCATTAGTAAATCTTCTATAGGAGCTTTTGATATTGTTACAGTCTGATTATTTTGCAATCCAAATGCTCCCCTGGTTAACTTTTACAATTTATTTTTCTCAGCATCAGTTTGATTAGCAAAGACGAGCGACCATCAATTCAAGACCTACAATCTGCTGAAAGGTTTGTGATTATATATTCTTCCATATTCAAAATGTTTTGGTGCATTTTTCTCATATTAGCTCCGTGGTAAGAGTAGGAGATTCGGAGAATCTGAAACATTGGATGTGGCAATGCAAGTCGGATGAACGTTCCGGCATGGTGACAGCAGCAGCAGCGGAATCACTGACTAGAGGACTGTTTCATGAATTATTGGATAAAGAAAGCTATGTTGATTCACAGGGGCTGTCAAATGTTCTTCTTGAATCCTTGTAGGAGGAAGTGATCCTTTATTCCTTTTGATTTAGTCATTAACATTATAAACTCTTTTAAAGTATTTACTTTAACTACACTGCTATTTGGTTAAGATTACAAAATCCAATCACCTTATGCAAGAGGCAGTTACAAGAAATTCGGCAAAGCTAGCTGTTCATCACAGATTACTAAGATTGCAAGTTCCTATCCTATGTATAATTACTAGTGAGATGTTTTGTATATCTAGGTAATATTAATACTTTACAGATGAAATTTGTTACTTTTTCTTGTGATTAATCTTTTATATATGCACAATAAATTCTTTCTGAAACTTCTCACTCGAGCCAGAATTTTGGACATTGAATCAGCCTGCAAAAATATCAGAAAACTTAGAAGTGGCGCAAATTACCAAAATACCCCTATGAGAGGGTAGATCCAAGGCAAATGTTTCATGGAGTAATGAAGAAAGTTGAGGGTCACGTGCCATGTACATATATGAGGAAACTTATATCTCACTTTTGAAAATATTGATGGAATTTGAGTTCGTAATTTTTGCTGTAAACTCAATCATTCAACCAATATACTATATGGTTACTCTTCGGGGCCGTTTATTTTGAAGGATTAATTTTGATAGATAAAAATAGTAAAACTAATCCATTATTTACTTTGTTAAATTGAAATTTTGAGATATCCTAATGCCTTTGATTATTTTTATCATTAAAACTAGTTTTGTTTGATTCTTATCCTATCGAAATGATGAAATTTGAGTAATCATATTCTTGAGGATAAAAATATTCAATCATCCATTTTATCAATCATGCAAAATAAACACTCCTTAAGATGATAAAATTCAAACTTATCAATAAGCTTGAAAATTTTGAACCCGAACTCAAACTCAAACTCGATTATCAATTACCAAGCACAAACATCTCTAGTAGTGATTTTGCATTGTAATTTATGTCCATGTCATAAAATCACATTTTAGGTAAGTAGGTGCATGTCTTTTTTTTTTTTTTTTTTGATCAATCAAAATTTTATTCAAGAAAAGAAACCTGGTACCAGAAGTACCAAACAACATCAAGCCAGAGGTGAATACTCATTAGAGCACCACATGGAAAAAGGTACATTTGACTCCACAATGTGATACAACTTATTCCAACTCCACATCCTACCTTTGATATCATTAACAAGAGAGAGCACTCCCCAATTCTTGTTCTCTCATCTACTATCGTTCCTATATTTCCACAACAGCCAAATAGTTCCAATCCAAAGAGCTAGAAGAAACATTCTGTTTTTCTTACCTTTACCCCCTCCAATGAACGACTTGAAATGATCAACGATACCTTTTGGCTTTGCCGTCTCGGTTTTGATCCATTGTTGAATCTATCTAGTGTATTTTTATTTAATTTTTTTCTAGAAATTTTCTATTTGGTGTCATGCATGTGGAATATTTGAAAGATTGTAACAAGGGTCGAGATTGACTTTGAGGCTCCAAGCTGTCTGGGTTTGACTTATCGAATTCCCAGCTTAGTATTTGATTCGAGGAAATAACCACTTCACTACACAATCTAAGAGCACATGCATTGACCTTTTTCGCCTATCAGTTAGATGAGATGAAATCCAACACCAAAGTCAACCCCTTTCTAGAAATTAATATTTCTTTACTTTAAGTGTCTTAATTTCTAAGAAAATACATATGGTGGGATTTTTTGGGAGGTCACACGAATTTATATTGAAATGGAAAAGCATCTTAAAAGGGAATACTAATTTACAAATTTTGTCTTGATAATTATGGCATGTAGTTTCTAAGTATAGCAAGGAGTACATGTCTAATATCTTGGACGTAAAAAGTATTAACTCTCACAAATAAATTTTTAATAAAATAATTCAATCTTATTCTTGTAAATATATTACAACTTTCGATACTCTTCTAAAAAGCCCATAATTTTATTCTATATATTGCCATTCATCTTAAAATTTTATGTTTATATCGTATCAATATAAATGAAGAATTTTGCAAGAAAAGATAATTCTATTGTACCTATTAATACATAGCATAGAAAAATTCTACTTCATTTCATCTCTATTTAATTAAAAATTAAATTCCTAAATCGTTGATCTCTTAATTCCGCCAATGAGCCACGCGTCCATTACGGCACGCCACGAACTTGCCTATATATGTCCAAGATTTTGACTAATAATTTATTTAAATCAAAAGTCCATCATTTTCTTGTTTTTAATTCATGCCTAGATAAATCGTGACAAATTTGTCAACAAAATGACAAGATGAGAACTCATGGGACTACCAAATAGAAAAAGTTATAAACAGAGCGTCTGAAACCATTTGACCTAGGAATATTTAATTTCAAGATATAATTAAAGTCTAACAAGTTGCACATTCTTGGCCCCAACGCTTGCTCATAAATAGGTACCTAAATCTTCAACCAGAAATGAAGCCCAACTCTTCTTTATTTTTGCTTTGAGTATTCTTGTGGACCTCAAACACTAGCTAAGCTAGTTAGCAAAGCTCAAACAAAGTCATCAATGGAGAAATGGAATTCTATCAAGCTGGAGAAGTCGAAGATTCGAGCAAGTCCCCCTAAAAGAGGGGAGATTAAGGCCAAAATATTTAATGGGATATTGAGGGAATTGAGGCTTTGGTGCAGCAGGCTCCTACACAGAAATTAATGTTGTTGCACCCAAAATCTTGGCTTCAATTCGGTGAGTATTATGGGATTATGGGAACATTGAGTGACGAGAATATACATTATCCGGATCTTCTTTATGTACTTTTGTATCTTTTACATATGTCCATTTATTTATTGTATTTTTATGTCGCATTTTATGTTTGATATTATCAGTGCACGTACGTATTAGTTTGCGGCGTGATCGGCAGTAAATCAATTTCACATATTGCATATATTTTAGTACTTTTCCATCATAAAACTTGATCAGTATTTCTTTTTGAGTTATTCTATATAACTTGATCACTTTTCTTATATGACAATTTTTTTTGCCTTTTATTTATATTTTCACTTTTTTACATAACATACTTAATTAACACATTAAATAATACTCCGTAAAATTTATGCCAAAAAGAAAGTGATTAAGTTTCGAAGGACGGAGTGGATAATAGCTAGTGATACACAAAATATAATGCAAAAATATAAGAGAAATCAAATCTTATGCAGAGAAAATGAGCTAAAATTTTCCGGAAAAAGTAATTAATTAAGAAGTATAAAGTTTTGATATATATATGTATAGGAAGTGGATTGCATGAGAATTTGTAATCACATATTTTGTTGATCAATAACTTTATCATGCTTTTTCAATAAATGGGCCCCCGGCAATGACTTTTCCATAATAAGCTTTAATTGTAATCTTTTTTTTTTATAAATTTATAATATTAAATAAAATAAAATAAAATGCCGCATCACAGGGGACTCGAATCCAAGACGTTTGATCTTATGCATTAACCTCTTACCGCTAGGCCGACACACGTACACAATGAGGAGCGCTTATTTTGAATGATTAATAAAATAGATGATTGAGTATTTTTATTTTCAAGAGTCGAATTACTTCAATCCTATTTTTTTGATGGGATAAGAATCAAGTAAAATTACCTTAAATGATAAAAATAATCAAGAGCTTTGGAATATCCCAAAATTTTAATCCAACAAATTAATAAGAGATTAGTCTAACTATTTTTATCTATCAAGACTAATCCTTCAAAGTAAACGCTTTTTATCTATCAAGATTAATCCTTCAAAGTAAACGCTCTGATACGGAGTTCGATTTTGAGAATAGACAAGAAAAACTAATCTTATTTAACACAAGACTAGTACTGATGCTCAGATATTATCTACATGAAATGAACCTTTAATTTAGAAGGTTCTATTAAAGTCTAACACAAATCGACTAATATCGTCGATCACAAATTTAGTGAATATTATCAATGCATATCAAAGTCCAAAAACAAGCTTGAACTATGAAGACTAGCCCTTGAAAAAGTAAAACATGGACGAGGACAAAGATTAGGTTGCAATTATTGGAAGCAAACGTGGAATTCTAGATTACGTCAGCCGGTGACGTCACGGTTGCGTAAACAGCAAGTTCAACCCACATATTTTCCCTTTTATAAATGAGCTCCTCATTCACAGTTAATCCACTCACATCCTACGCCTACCACTTGAATCTTTTCTTTCCAAATCCAAATCCAAACCCCAATTCCATATTGAAGCAATTTTGTTGGATGGATAAGGAAGGAAAAAAGGGAACCAAAAATGGCAACCTCGCCAACCTCCCACAACAGAGAGGCAACAATCGGATCAAAGGCAAAATGCTTGATGATTTTAAAGAAACTTTCATCAATTTGATGGGCTCCAAAAAGAGTGCCGATTGTGGAGATCAAATTGATCAAGGAAGAAACCAAATGGCAAATGGCTCTTGATCTTACATTTGCACTAGTGTAGTTTTTCACTAGCTTTTTTTTTTTTCATATGAAAGCTGTTGGATTTGTAATTTTGCTTGCTATTGTTGTATCAATGTAGAATTTTGTAAAATGAGTGTGAATTTACATTTTGTTGATACCTTTTTCTCTTGAAAATCAACCCTTTAAACAATGGCTAGAAAGAGAATGATTTGTTCAAGAAATCAAGAGTGTTATTGATTTTTTCCAATATCCCACTTCCAACAAAAACATAAAAATCGCGTTGATTGCGAGGGACTCCTAATCCAAAAAGCGTGTTATTTGAAGAAAGAAACACTAGTACTACATAATTCAACGAAAAAAATTAATTTTTTAAAGAAAAAACAGAGGATCACGAAAAAGGAGTATGAGGTTCCGATTCAAACAGCCAGTGCCACTGTCTCTGCTCCGGCCGCCGCTGCCGGCGTCGGCTTTTCGTTCACTGTCACAACAGTTATTAACTGTTCCTTTGACCAATTCAAATCGATTCAGCTCTCGTAATTTATTGAGCTTTTGTTAAAAGTATAATATTTTGTGCGTTGATGGACGTGGTTTCTTGCAGCTCATCATTTGGGATTGCATTTGATATAGATGGGGTGATACTTCGCGGTGCAAATCCAATTGGGAATTCACAAAGAGCGCTCAGAAGATTGTACAATGATTCCGGTAATTCTGCTTACCAATTGGATACTGTAAATTTCTTTGCTTTCTGTTCAGAATTAGGTTTCTGGCTCTCAAAGAGATGAAATTCTGTAAATTAGCTAAATTTGCTTTTTTGTGAAGCTGAAATTTCTTGAAATTTATAATAGGGGGGAAATTAGTAATATGCTTGAATTTGCAGTTAGATTCTGTATATCATTGGTATATAACTCAATTGGATTTACATCATTGCCATCTGCCTTAATTATACACAATACTTAGTTACTTTCTTCTTGCTGTTGCAGGTTCATTGAAGATTCCATTTTTGTTCCTGACAAATGGTAGGCATTCATACATTTCATTCTCTGCTTCTATTTGGAGCTTAAGAGCTTGGTTTTGAGAAGAGTAACAGATTCTTTACTTTTATAGTTATTCATTACTCATTAGTGTAGCTTCATGAAACTGGTAGAGATCTGTATTCCATACTTTTCATGCTCAGGAAGTTAATTCTTAAATGAATATAACTTTTCTTTATGTAGCATACTCTCTTTGTGATACTCGGAGATTCATGCTTATTTTGATTCTGGGGCATGTCGAACTTTCATGTTGCTGTTTTGTGAAAAGTCATCTGTGTGAGAAAATATGTTTTTTTTATTTAAACAGAACTCTCGTGGCAAACCAGCAGTAAAAAAGCAATTAACATATCATTGTCTAATTCTAGGTGGTGGTATTCCAGAGTCGAGAAGAGCCCTTGAGTTGAGCGATATTCTTGGCGTGAAAATATTACCTTCTCAGGTGTAGTTATAAACTGTGAAGGTTGCCCTGTGCATACAAGCATCTGCTAATGTGATATGTTATGTACCATGCTCTGGGTATAGGTAGTGCAGGGTCACTCACCCTTCAAGACTTTGCTAAAAAGGTATAGTGAGTTTTATATTTTAATTTTCTTCGAAGCGTAGTTTAGTTTCCTTTTCAAGTTCTCAGTACAGTTGTATGCAATTTCTGGATCGATTTTCTATCAAACTAAAAGTTTTCATTTTTCAATTTTCAGTTTTACATCTGTGTCTGGTGATCAGTAATTAACTTCACGGTTCTTCATTTCCAAGATAAGGAATAGTAAGTGAACTTAGGCTTGAATATTGATCAATAGTTTCCCAGGTCTTTTCTTAATTTCTTTACTTCTCTCAATCCTTTTGGTTTTTTAAAATCGATTTTCCATGCATGAAATGATGTGAGTCACTTTGCAAAGAAAACACCTCATTAGGACAAAGCTAAAAGCTCTTTGTTGCAAATGAAAATCAGAATGTTACTAAATCTTTTTATAATTCAGTCATGAATGATGAACTTGTTATCTTCCTTTATAGATATGAAAATGAATTCATTGTCGCCACTGGAAAAGGGGAACCTGATGTTGTGATGTCGGAATATGGCTTCAAGTAAGTTCTAACTCATCAATTGTTAGTTACTTTCGGGTTGAAATTGAGTTTTCCTGGTACGTTTATTTGTTCCTAAGCCAGATCCTACCTTCAGGAGAGTTGTCTCATTAGATGAGTATGCGTCATACTTCAGTAACATCGATCCTGTGGCCCAGTACAAGCGGTGGACAACTAGACAAGAATCAAAATGCTCAAAAAACTCAGACAAGATAATCCATCAAGGTTACTCTAAAAAAGTTAAAGCTGTGTTCGTTGTAAGTGATCCTGTCGACTGGGGAAGGGATATACAGGTATTTTTGCTATAAATAAAATGTTAAAGTTGCTAGTACCTGCACATTCGCTGAAAGGATCCTTTTTGAGACGAGTAACTGACAAATTTAGGTTCTTTGCGATATCTTGACATCTGGAGGCATTCCTGGCGAAAAGAGTTGGCATCAACCGCCTTTATATTTTGCTGCCGATGATCTCCAATACCAGGTTGTTTATAATAGATATGAAGGAAAGATCTTTTAATGTCTCATGATCATAAATAATGCTCTGAATTTTCTGTTGTGTTTTATGTAGTCTATTACTTACTGAGAATGTAACAATACGTTGCCAACTCGTTACAGGCTGCGTTTCCCTCAGAACGTCTTGGCATGGGTGCCTTCAGGATAGCCCTTGAGAGTGTCTTCAACAGGTACTCAAACATCTTCTACAGCTGTAATCATGCTATGCTGGATCCACCTAAATAAAATGTTCTTTAATCAACCAAGTTTAGCCGTAACTTTTAGTATTGAATTGTGTAGTTAATCGCTGAACGTTGGTTCTAGTACTTATTCATGTATGAGAAACGTTATAGAACAAGAAAGCAACGGTTAAGAAGAATAGATTCTTAACTGAATAATTATCTTTTGAGATTGGTTACTCTGAATATCTGCAGCTTCTCTCGTGATCATTAAGCTTCATATAATTCCCACTTTTGAAATTTACAGAATTCATGAGAAACCCTTAGAGTTGACGTGCTTCGGGAAGCCAAATCCGTTGGTCTTCAGAAACGCTGAAACTATATTAGGGCATCTTCTACAAAGTGATGTCAGAAGAGGAAATGGTGATCCTGGTCCTGGTTCGCCGTCATTCAAAACCCTATACATGATTGGTGACAATCCGTTGGTTGACATCAAAGGAGCTCAACAGGTAAATTATTTTGTTCAAACAGGAAACAATAACATTAAGGAATAGTGTTTGTGAGGTAACTTTGTTGCTGCACCAAAAGGCAGGGCATCCGTGGTTTTCAATTTTGACAAGAAGTGGCGTGTTTCGACAAAGGGAGAACCACACGCAGTATCCAGCTGATTTGGTGCGCGTACGCCATCATAACAAGAAGAGCAACTCCACATGTTGAATGAGCCACTGAGCTTGCCATGTCTCTTGATTTTGCAGGTTGTGGACACAGTGGAAGACGCGGTGGCGTTTATACTCAAACGGGAGGACGCTTCGTAGCCAATGCAACATCATTCAAGTTAGCTCCTGCCTGCTTCATCTACTTTTACTACTTCATGTAAACATGTAGAATTTTTTGATTCATTGTCATTTGTCAACAACAGAGTTCTCACCACTTTAATCGCCATGATTCTTCTTCTTTTTTTCTTCTATTCGGCCACACTATCATGTAAGAATGTTTTCTACTGTTTACCCTTTCTCCCATAGTTGTCTACCACTGCTACATCAAAACAAAGTGTTTGAAAAGATGGGAAAGAATTAAAGTTGCAGTTGTATTGTTGTATGTCAGCTACGGTTAGCTCAAGGTCACGGGTCTCCATATAGCACGTCATTTCGACTATACACTTGTATTCTAAGGGTGCGTTTATCATGAGAAAATGATGGATAATAAAAATTTATACATTTAAATGCCTCTTTTTTTTCACATCAAGGATGGATATTATTATCAATCACAAAATATTTTCATGCAGAGAGAGAATGTCCACCCAGAAAAAGGGGGTGAATATTTTTTTTATTGTTCCATAACAAGTGTATATTTTTTGAGAAAAGAAAATGAACTCTTATCACATTTTATTTTTTTATTCTTTAATCATCTCCATTTAAATTTTATTTCTCTTATAAAATAAAATTGAATTCCATCACTTTTTAATCATCTTCACCTATATTTGTGTGCCCAAAAAAGAAGGTACGCTATGGCTATAAGAGGGAGGGAGTATACCAAGCTTAGAAAGTTAAATTAAATCAAATTTTATTTTCCATCTTTAATGTTAAGTTGAGGAAAGACTAATACGACGCCGTATGGATGTGAAATCCCCAGAATACCCCTGACCACCGCCACCACTGTGATTGTGAGATAAGGCATTCTGCAGTCCAATCCATTAATCCCACTTTTCTTCTCAATCCAACAATGGAAGCCACTCTCTTCACCCGCCCGCCTCCGCCGTCCCCCGCCACCTCCCTCAAATCCCACTTCCGGAACCCCTTCCTCACCACCACCCACCGCCACCCCAAACTCCGGCCCCAATCCCCAACTCTCCCCAAAATCCACGCCGCCATCAGCCGCACCAAGAAAGAAGAAACCGTCGACAAAGTCAAACAGGAGCTCGAAGACTGCCACCTCCTCGCCGCCATCAGCTACAAGGGCCTCACCGTCCAACATTTCCAGGAGCTCCGCACCCAGCTGCCGGAAACCACCAAACTCCTGGTTGCCAAAAATACCCTCGTTTACAAGGCCATCGAGGGCACCAAATGGGAGTCGCTGAAGCCGTGCATGAAGGGCATGAACGCCTGGCTGTTCGTCCACAGCGAGGAGATCCCGGCGGCGCTCAAGCCCTACAGAACCTTCCAGAAGGAGAAGAAGCTAGAGGAGAACGATTTCACGGGGGCAGTTTTCGAGGGGAAATTCTACGCGCCCGATGACTTCAAGGCGCTCGAGAATTTACCCACCAGAGCCGAGCTCTACGCCCGGATTTTGGGGTCGATTAAGGGGCCGGCTTCCGCCGTGGTCGGGACCATTCAGGCGCCGGCCAGGGATTTGATCTTGGTGTTGAAGGCTTACTGCAAGAAGCTGGAAGAGGAAGGCGGGGGGCAGTAGTAGTGGTAACGAAATTTGATGCCTTTTTATTTTTTTGGGTTGATTAAAGGGAAATTTGTAGCATAATTTGTTTGTATAATTGATGATACATTTGATGATATTTTGTTTGATGAGGTATTGAGCGAAATGTGTATGTTTTTGGATGGTTAGAATGGTCGTTGATTCTCTTGTTTTCTTCGAGAACTTAGCAATGTTGTATAATCGAATTCTGTGTTTCTTAATGTCCAATGTTTCGAGGTGAGAGAATCCGCATTCCTTTAGGGAACGTTTACTTTGCATGATCGAGTAATTTTATCCTAAAGAGTAGGATTTTTCTAATCCCATATTTTCAATGGATAATTATAAGTACCTAAAAGTTTCAATCCATCTAAGTAATTACTTTTATCTATCTTAATCCTCAAAAGTAAACGCCCCCTTAATGTAGAAGTGATGGTCTTCTTGAGCTGGAGCTAAACTCGTTGATTTTCTTGTTTTCTTCTTGAACTTAGCAGTGTTGTATAACTTTGTTCTATTAGAAACTGGTTTTCTTAGTGTTGGAAGGTTTTTAGGCTTAGAGAACTTGCATTCCTCGATGTATAAATAATGATCCTAATAGTTGTAGATGGTGCATTGATTGAGTTTGGGTTCATTTTTGCATCTCTTTTCAAAGAGAGGTTGGGAAATGTTATTCTGCAATCTGAGATTATGTTTACTTGATTAGCATGACATAAAGAGATTATTATCATTTGATCTGCCATAGATAATGGTTCATTCTGATATTGCTGTATTGTGTTGGCCATTAGCTAACTTCTTTTTGGCATCCACTTCATGGACGTGTTGTGTTCATCAAAGACATTGTTTTAAAACATTACCTTAACATTTTAGATTAGTTCATCAGCATTACCTTGTCTTATTGAGTTTGATTTCAGATTGATTGCTGGAATACGTTCAACTTCTTGGTTTTGCTCTACTGGTTTGGTCTTAGTGGATCTTGAAGCTCTTCTCTTCTCTCTTCATTTGTGCTCTACTTTCATTAATGGAAGTTTAGTCTTACAAATTCACCTAACTATTTAGGAAAAAAAAAAAAAAAAAAAACACAATCACAATAGTGTAATTTGGCAAACTGTTTGCTGTTGCTCAAACCATGCTACATTGAAGTGGATTAAAAGAGAACTATGCTACCGCATTTTAGCATTTGTCTGGAGAAGTTATGTTTGCTACTCTGCGTTTGCTTACACTCCCTCCGTCGTATTATTTTGGGACTTCCACAAAAAAAATGTCCTAGTTTTAAAAAGAAAAAAATTGTACTCCCTCCGTCCCATTATTTCCGGCCACATTCTTTTCGGCACGGAGATTAAGAAATGTATAGTTAGTGTTTATTTAGTGTAGCCCCTACAATTTGACTTTTTTGTCATACTTAATTCAAATTTTAATCCCCACCAACTTTGCAACGACGCCGGCGACTGTCGTCGCCGGTCACCCCTCACCTTCACAGGTGAACCAACAGCAGTCGAGCTTTGGTGCCCATCAAAACCAGGCTTCGATTTTCAGCCAAAAACTGAAAGAAGGCTTCGATTTTCAATCAAAAACAAAAAAAAAAAAAGCTTCGATTTTCAACCAAAAACCAAACCATACTTCGCATCATCGCATCACCTTCATCACCAGAACCAGGCTTCGATTTTCAGCCAAATACCAAACAATGAAATAGATAAACCAATTGATACTCCTTCACCCACCCCCAAATCGCGGACCCAGGCCTCAATAGGGCGGAAACTCGAAAGGGTCGTGGCAAGAATTGCCGGTGTACCGAAGGAGGCGGCGGCGCCGTGCCTGGAATTTCTACAATTGACTTCGATCGCAGCCCTAGCCCCCAAAATCGCGCGGTGAGAAGAAAGGGGCGAGAAGCGGCATTGGCCAAAGGGGCGAGAGGCAGCGGCGGCCAAAGGGGCGAGAAGCGGCGTCGGCCGGAAGGGCGAGAAGCGACGGTGGCGAGAGGGAGAGCAGAGGCCAGGGAGAGGGAGGTCGGGGGCGGCGACCGACGGGCGAGGGAGAGAGAGCAGAGGCCAGGGAGAGGGAGGTCGGGGGCGGCGACCGACGCCGGCGTTGGTGTCGTCCGCTTCTCGCCGGAGAAGAAGAGAGAAGGGCGGGGGAGGGGCTGTGTGGGGGGGGGGGAGTTTGCTGTGCCACGTTGAAGTAGAGAGAGAAGATGAATGTGTGTGTTTTGTGTGTGTGTTTGTTAAGTTAATGTGGGTTTAAGTTTAATTAGAAATTTAATTAAATTGATTAATTAGACTTAATTAAATACTAAATATTTCCATTTTAGGAAAGTGACCACTTTTAGTGGGACAAACCAAAATGGAAATGTGGCCACTTTTAGTGGGACGGAGGGAGTAGAAAAGTAAGTCTTTGTAACATAAATGAAAATACAAAGACTCAAATAGAAATACAACATCTAAATAGTAAATATGCATGTATACTAGTATCTCTTAATGCATCAAAGAAAATGAGTGAAGTGTGCGTGTATTGGCCAAACGATAAAGGGTTGAGTTCGAGTCTCATGTGGTGCGGCGTTTTAATTTTTTTATTTAATACTGTTAATTTATCCAAAAAAATGAGTGAAGATCAAATCAAACATCTACAAAATAAATCCTAAACAATCATTAAAATTTTATTTCAGTTCGATTTGTTAAACAAAATGTGTTTGTTCTTTGTTTTTCTAGACTTGAAACTTGATTGGTTCTCTCGAGTAATAATTAAATATCTTGAAAAAGAACATAGAACGTTTTTAAAGTCATGTTATTTAAGCTAGATTTTAATATAATTAAAGATTGTTCAAATACAAATTTATACTTGGTGGGAGGAAGGGGTTGGTGGGATTTGCTCTCTATTTGCGCACAAGTTCATCAATACAAATTTATTAGCAACCAAATTAAGTCCAATCATAACTTGTAAGGTTGCTTAAAGTTATTCCTTAACCATATATAGAAACATTTATGCAACAATAATTTGGTGTAAATCCTTGTGACTCATTTTCTCAAAAACAAAAATGTGAAAAAGAAAAAAGAAAAAAAGAAAAAGGTTAATGAAAAAGAAGCTGCACCAGCAAGGTAGATTTGTGTGAGGAAATTTGCACCGCATCTCCTCTCTTTTGCAGTTAGATACGGTTTTATGCACTACTAACTAAAGTCGCGGTTTAGCGCTTCATTTTAACAGCGATTTCTCACCCAAAGCGACCTGTGGTGAAATCTAATCAAACCGGATACAGAATTTCACGATTTCTGAATCAAACACTCTTATCTTTACCACTTGTACCAACCCATCAGCATTTGCAACTTAGCTCGAAACTCTGCAAAATCAAAACCGAAGAAGCTTGAAGTATAACTGGGGCCCTTCATTTGTTGAGCTGAGGAGAAGGGCCTGAGAATTGGGAGGAGAAATGGACGATTACACGCGAGAAATGATGGATTTGAAAACCCTAGTTACACGTACTCTCGAGAAGAAAGGCGTTCTTGCCAAGATCCGTGTGAGCATTGCCGCTCTCTTTCTCTTTTATGTTTTTTTTTTTCTGATTCATGTCGTTCCCTTTCTTCCCTCGCGATTTCTCAATTTTGCACGTCGCGTGCGTGGGATTTCAATTGTTTGGGCGATCGGGTGATTTTTAGTGAATTATCAAGGCAATTTTGCGTTTTTGGGAGCTGGGTTTTTTCTTGGAGGTGGAATTTATTCTGAGAATTCGAATGTCGTTGTTGGTTGTAGGTAGCATGCTATGTTACGAGGTGCTTGATTTTATTCTTATATTGTTAGATTCAGATTCGGATGGTCAGGGAATTAGATAATGGAATGGAATGTTGTTTGCATGTAACGATAGTATATGCTGAGGAGGTGCATTTGGATTTCTATAAGTGGTCTTAGGCTTCATGACCTTTTTTTATTATGTTGATGGTTGCACTTGAATTATTTTGCATTGTGTATCCTCATTAGACTTGTTTGAAGCTTCTAATTCTGCTTTTTGTCTTAAATTTAAAGAGAATTTGGTTCGAAGTGATACATTAGTCATTGCATTATAAGCATTTGATGATTAGCTCTTTATTTTTATGTAATTCCGATGACTGTACAAAATTAATACATGACTACATTTCTTAGACGTTTCTTTGTGCACCTGTCATGAAGATTTTGAACTCCCTCCTTGGCTTCATCCTAAATGCTGAAAGTTTTATTTTTTCTGGTTTATTAGGCTGAACTGAGAGCTAGTGTATTTGAAGCGATAGAAGAAGAGGATAGGGTAATAGAGAAAGACGATGGGCTGCCTCCTGCCCTTCTGGGTAGTTGCAATGATCGTGCAAAGCAGCTCCACAACTCTCCTTCTGGTACTTCTTATCGTAAAAATGTTCTCTTTCCCTCTGTTGTAATGTACTAATATATCTTTCTGCATTAGGTTGCAAATATGTACTTTGAAATAGAAACCTATAAACAAAGTCCTCCCATTTGGCGATCTTATATTTATCTAGAATGACCTCAAAGGTGCAACTGGACATAGTGACTCTTCTCTATATTTAAGTAAATCATATGTTTCAATGAGGTTTAAAGTTTTGTGAGGGGCATTAATTCTCACATTGATGCATTTGAGGTTTCTAATGTTGTTCTGAGCTTCATGATATTAATATTGTATTATCTTGTAATTGCAGGAAGACTTCTAACTGCATTGATATGTGAATATCTAGATTGGGCTCAATTAAACCATACCTTGAAAGTTTACTTACCAGAGTGCAATTTGGTACTTTCTCCACCTGTTATCCGTGTAGTATTGTTGTGTTATGAGCTTTATTTGAACGAATTTGTTAACTTACTTTCTGTTTCAGCCAAAGGATTCCTGGAAATCAGAATTAAGAGACTTTAGCAGCAAAAATGGATATGACCTTAATCGGAATGGAGACAGTGGACCTTTGCTTTTGGACGTTCTTGAGGGGTTCCTGAAGTATGAGGTATCTGCATCCTGTAATTAATATATGGGCAAACTGAAATTCTACTATCGACCCTATCTACTTGCTAGAAATGTTGAATCAAGGTGTTAGCTTGCAGTTATTGTGGTGTTGTAGCTTATATATCTGGTTTTAACAAATAACACTATGAGACTTGCTGATTGTAAAAAAACTGAAATCATAGCATATTATTATATGTGTTTCTGAGGAATTGTTAGCTTTCCCTCTCTTAATGCATGCTGTTGCAGAATTTATCACAAGGAAGGGGTAGCAACAGGAGATCGACTACTCCAGATGCCGACTCTCTATCAAACATTGATGCTAGAAACATGAGGAGGCCTTCACCATCATCTGTTGCTGGCGGTTTACCTCCATTAGGAAGGTTTGTTGTCAATAATCATTTCATCGCCACACTTTCTCTAACTTGATTTGAAGTTTAACTTCATAACATCTACTTTATGTGGTGCTCGTTTCAGGGCACTTCCTGCTTCACAACCATCTGGTAAGTTGCTAAACTATCTGAACTTGGATCTGCAAAACCATTTAATGTGCTATACCTTCTAACTGTCTGACTTTCAGATCGTCGAGCTGGGTCATCTACATCTGGCTATAGGAAAGACGAATACAGTTGGAGATATGATAATGACGAACTTCCAGAAGATGTAGGCCGGGCTTCAGCTGCATTGGAAAATCTTCAGTTGGATAGAAAAGCTCGTAATTTAACCAGCTCTTGGAGGTTTGTTTCTGAACGTTGATCTTATGGTTCCTTACACCATGATAAAAATCCTGGAATTATGTTTTTGAACTTTTTCTACAATAGTGTATACTTTGTACTAGATCCTGCTAGTGTTTCATCATCACTCGTAAGTGGCAAATGGAATTTTTTGGTTACAACATAAGAAAAATTGATCACTGCAATACCTGTAGCAGTCTTGTATGCAATGCCATTTTCTGAACCCTAGTCTTAAAATTCGGGAGATTGGGCCTTCAGAATGGGAGTTAAAGAAAAGTGGCATCTTTGGAAGTATTCTAAAGGATATGGATGGGTGCACGTAGAATAGAGCCTTCTTGAAGATTATGAATACTTGTTAGCATATCGAATTTATTTTTGTCGCGTGTTCATTATTTGTGTCAACCTATGGAATATGAGATTGATAATTTGATTCATTGATTCGGGGGCAGGCATGCTGGAGATGGAATGTCTGAGGAAACCAGCTGAGCAGACCACATGTAACCGCTCGATCGACATAGTCTGTTGGTCCAACAATGTGCCAATTGATTCTATGTAAGATCAATATGTGTTTTTTGTATTTTGTGATGTAGTGGTTTATTGAAAGCTTTCTTTCTTTTCCTGTTACCTTAAATTTTTACTTTTTCTAATCCTAGTCTGGTTTCTTCTTATTTCATTTTTTTTTACCTTGTTCTTTTTTGTCGTTAAAATTGTTAGTTTCAGGATTATAATCCTGTAGGGTGTGCCGATTGTATCAACACTTTACTGATTATTGTTTGAGCTAATGTAAGGCCTATTCTAAGTTGCTCATATATACATCTACTTAAGCATCTATGCAAATCTGTTAAGTGTTGGGAGATTAGATTTTACTCACAAGGCCATGCTGCTCGTTTTCCTGACGTGTCATCAGACTCTGTTTTAGGAAGGTTGCAGCACGAAGGGCCCGATCGGGACTTTCCCGGTCAGCAAGAAGCCCTTCGTGTTGTAACCTGAAACAACCTATTTGGTTTAAGCTTGTCTGTGGAGGATATTTTGGCAGATTGTAGACATCTCACACCAGTCACCAACTTGGCCTCTTGTGACAATATTTAAGGGGCGTTTACTTTGAATAATATATTGTATTAACTATATATAGAATCAGGTATTTGAATGGTTACATTATCTAATCAGTTGAAAATTATTATATAGATTAACTTATACTCCCAGTGTCCACGAAGATTGTATGATGGGGTGGGGGCACAAATTTTAATAAATAATTAGGAGATGTGTAAAGTGTAGAAGATGATGTACCAAAACTGAGTGGAGAAAGGCTCCACCAAAATTAATATTGTTGATATGTTAATTGATTGAGTATTTTGTAAATATTGAGTGTGAATGAGGTTTAAAATATATGGACTAATTTTTATAAAAGGAAAATATACAATTTTCATGAACAGACAAAAATAGTACTCCCTTCGTCCCAATAGTAGTGTCCCATAGCTTTTCGGCACGGAGATTAAAAAATGTGTAAAAAGTAGATAAAGTGTGTTGGTGGAATTTATTTAAATATTAGGTATAGAGAAAGAATATATTGTCAAAAAGGGAATGAGACACTACTATTGAGACGGAGGGAGTAATAAATATATAATGTTTGTGGATGTAGATTGACGGAGTAATTTAGAGCTGGCAAATTGTGCGTGTTGAGGTCAAACATTATCGGGTCCACCTGTTAAGACCTGATATCGACACGATCTAATAAGGTCAAACCTGAACACGACCTGTTAAGGAAGTGCTCGACACGAACACGAATCCGACACCATTCACTCAAACTTGAACACGACACGAAACCGACACGAATACGATTACAACGCAATTTGAATCATGTTGACATTATACGATAACGACATAATTTGATTAAAACTTGATTAAACACGAAACCCTAAAGTAAAAAAAATTAAAAATTTAGAATAAATATGTAATAAAAAATAATAATATTAACTCTATCAGGTTATACGAATCCGACATGAAATTATCAGGTCCTTATCAGGTTGACACGATAAGGACACGAACCTAATAAGGCTAACCCATTAATTTTGTACGGTTTCGTATTGTGCTTTCGTGTCGTATCGAAAATTACCAGCCATAAGGAGTATTATTTTTATGTGTTCAATATTTCACCATCTCCCGAGTGGCAATGTGTGCTCGAAAAAATTGATTAGATATGTTTATATTGTTTTTAGATATTGTTATTTTTGTTTTCTTTTGGGATAATCAAGTAACGTAAAGAATGAGTTCAAATTTTGTGTATGTTTAACAATTGTTTATGAACTTTTTCATCTCAAATTTACTACTCTCTCCTTTTCTTTTCTTTTTCTAAGCTCAAGCACATAAATTAGTTAAAAAATACAAAAAGTAACCTCAATTAGTAATAGTTAATTCTTTGGCTGAAACTCAGAAAATGTGTACATCTTCTCAAAATCTGTACGTCTTCTTTTTTTGTAAGTCCCGTGTGATTATAATTCTCAATCAATAATCTCGATTTGGAGCCAAAACCAAATAAGGAGGGAATTTAAAAAGAGAAAGAAAATTTCTATGAAATTCAAAAAAATTGTGAGTGAAAATTTTGATTTTCAGCCTTCTCTATTCAAGAAATTTGACAATTATTGTGCTATATCTTCACATCTTCATACATGGATGCACAGTTCACAATCGATGCTTGAAAATTTGGCTCCTACTTTGATCTTATTATATTGATGAAGCATGGTATAAATCATATACAATGAGTGAATGTTTGGTGGGTATGCAAAAATGAAGTGTTGACGAGGGGAGAAGAAACAATGATGCATGTATCAATATCATCCGCAAAAACAAGAGTTATAATTATGTCACTTAAATGATGAGGTTAATTTTGGCAATAAACAAATTAATCTATATAATTAATGTGATTTATGGGTCATTTTGATTTATGGAATTGAAGTTAGACGTCTGAATTAAAGGTATATTTCACATTAGTTTTAATTTACAAAAATAAGCATTAAATATTACATTAAATATCATAACACTTTTTTAAAATAAAAGAAAGAGAGTTGAGGTAGAAATAGAAATTTCGAAATAAAAAGAAAATGAGAAAAAGTAAAGAGTTAGAACCCCACGTGTTTTCTGAATTCCGCCCGTGCCTCAATTCGGTCGCTTCCCTTCGTCAACCTCCTCTCCATCTCCCCCAACTCTAATCACTCTCTCTCTTAAATCGCACCGCATACGTTGCTGAATTTCCATCAACACGTGATTTCTCCCTCCTTTCTCTATCTTCAATGGCGGTATTCAGCCGCCTTATGTGCAGAGCCGCCTCAGCTCGAAGTTTCTGCACGAAATCTACGACGGCTGACCGACACCTACTCTCTTCGTCCCTGCCCCTCAATAATTCCACGGGCAAGGGCAGAAACGTTCAGTGGGTCTTCCTTGGCTGCCCGGGCGTCGGCAAGGGCACCTACGCTGCCCGCCTCTCCAAGCTCCTCGGCGTGCCCCACATCGCCACCGGCGATCTCGTCCGCCACGAGCTCTCTTCCTCTGGCCCCCTCTCCTCTCAGGTCTCTCTCTCTCTCTCTCTCTAGGGTTGTGAATTAGATTAATTCAGTGTTATATTAAAATTTAGTGTTATTTTGTAATATATATTGTTTGAGCAAAGGCTTATTTTTTTTTATCCAAATATGATAATTTGAGTCCGTAAATCACTATTTCAAATAATTATATCTGATGATTAGATTCTTTCATTAGCTCAAAGAATTCATTTTTAGCCTGCTAACGGCCGATTGTTATCGTTTCACTTGAATAATTTCAGGTGGAACTTTGGCTTGTGGGAGTCCATCTTCAATGCATTTATATTGAATTTGGAATTATGTTATGATTCTTGTGGTTGGTTTGTATTTTTTTGCATCCCTGTATTAGTTCTCTTTCCTTCTGCAGCTTGCAGAGATTGTTAACCAGGGTAAGTTAATCTCAGATGAGATTGTCATTGACCTCCTGTCTAAGCGTCTCGAGCAAGCTCAAGCTAAGGGTGAAACGGGATTTATTCTTGATGGCTTTCCTCGGACTGTAAGACAGGCGGTAAGCAATAGCTTTTGATAGATTCGAGCAGAAAAATCACACCCGTTTTTATTTCAATGAGTCTGCTGGCTTGCTTTAGGGTAAAAGGTTTGCAATCTAGCTCGGGTTTTCTAGACATGTTGTGATCACTTCTTGACTCTTTAAATCGCTTAGGCTTGATGACTGCGCATAGGATAGTATTTTCTTCGTTGATTTTGTCTCCACTTTCAAATTGATCCATATTTGTACTTATTCATGGTATCAATATGACCCTCCTTGATTCCCTGTGGAATTTGGAATTCTTTCTCAGCTATAAAGAATAAAGTAATGATATACTGCAGTTAGTTGCATCGTTACTTCTCTATTGTCTTTTTATCTTCGTCGTCCTTTCCAAAGCTTTCTTTGCCATTTAGTGGGTTGTCTATTTCCAGAAAAGAGGAGCGAGCAGTCTTCTTGTCATTATACATTCCTGAATGATTTGATGATACAGGAAATTCTGGAAGAAGTAACGGATATTGATTTGGTAATCAATCTAAAACTCCGAGAAGAAGCATTAATTGCAAAATGCCTCGGGAGAAGAACTTGCAGCGAGTGTGGAGGGAACTATAATGTTGCATGCATTGACATCAAGGGAGAAGATGGAAATCCAAGAATGTACATGCCTCCCCTTCTTCCTCCTCCACACTGTGAATCTAAACTGATCACACGTTCCGATGACAATGAAGAAGTTGTCAAAGAACGCCTGCGAGTATACAACGAACTGGTAATTTCCATACTCTGCAAATTTTTCTAGTTCGGTTTTTCTCTCTTTTGTCCAGTGATTGTTGGGACATTAACCTCGTGTCTTCTCTGCGTTCTTGACGACTTGTTGCCATGCCACGAGACTCGATAGGTTTTAGGAGATTATCACCAATTATCAAGCACAATTAACCCAATCCATAAACAGTTGAGTAAATTGTGTGGTATAAGGCATGCTGCTAATTATAAACTTGTAGTTGAAAGTTTTACTCTGCATAGTACCTCTCGATAATTGACTGATTGATCGCTCTAAGCTTGTTCGAAATAAGACAACCTATGCTGCAGAAATATATGAATTTGATCTCATGCGATATTTTTAATCTTGATACAGAGTCGACCGGTGGAGGATTTTTATCGCCTTCGTGGAAGACTGTTGGAGTTTGATCTTCCAGGGGGAATTCCAGAATCCTGGACCAAGCTGCTACATGCTCTAAATCTTGATGATCATGAAGATAAAAGAACAGCTGCAGCCTGAAACTCGCAATGGCCATCCCAGTTTCTCTACCGTAAGTAAAGTCATTCTTCGCATGTGGTTTTCGCGTGCATATTTAGTACCAGTCAAAACTTATCTATATACATTGTAGTAGTCACAGAAGTAGGCTCTTTAAGTGTAGTTTATTCTTTCAAGAACATTTTGGAGGAGGACATCCGACTCCGACGTCTCGTGTTACCGAGTTTTAAGGTTGGTCTCATAAGTCTACAGTGTAAGTGGCTTAGCTACTCTATTAATGTGTTAATAACATTATTATTATTATTCACAGTTTTGTACTATTAGTTTTACAGAATGTGGGATTTCTGCATCACAATTACTGCTAGGTGCTAACGTTGTGAGCCGCTACTTATGGAAACACAAGCTCTCGTTGTCTGTATATTCCAATTTTTTCTATGTTGATTTTTTTGTTATTTTCTTTTCCATTCTTGGTGCTATTCCCTTCTGCATAACCTCTATATATTGTCATAACTATTTATAAAATGTGTCTGACAAATAATTTATAATGCGATTTGAATCCAAATATGGCTACAGTCTAACGGACCTTGACCCACCACACAGTCTGACAAAAGTTGTGTAATATATATCCTGTTCTGTAAAATTTGAATTCCCCTACGATCCATCTCAAAGAGAAGATTGAAAAGAATGAGATAGGAAGATACATTGACAAACAACGAGGTTGGTAACTCAGTAGAACACATTCAACCTTAATGCTGTCGTTTCACCATATGGAGCTCGTCGAAGGCGCAAAAAACTCGATTCTTCAAGTTCGGCCATTTCAAGTCTTACTCCCGGGATAGAAATATTCTACGCTGCTATCCTTTATCCTAAACTGGAAATTATGAACCCTGCTTCTTGATTTGCCAGAGCCAAGTCGAAGATTTCTGTTTGAAACGGTCAACTGCCAACAAACAAAAGAGTAATCACACTCCTGATATTACACAATCGAAAATTTTCATTCCAGATTCCATGAATTGTACTCAAATATAAATCTATAAATATATCATATTCAATAATCTGCAGTTTATAGGCACACAAATAGATACATGTAATTGTCTTCAACAATTATACCTGTCCATGGACGTCTTTCGCTAAACCTGTAGCTAAAGGTTCGATCTTTATTACTGTATCCGCCAAGTACTCCAATTGTAAAAGCAGATTGGGTTGATGCGCGGTTGAATACAGATCTTCATGGTTAAGAGCAATAAGGGAACAACCCTGTTCAAATCATATATAGTAAGAACATCTTCATAAAGCTGGCAGCATAGAAAGCCATGAAAGGTGAAACAGATGATTAATTGCATATGAAAACTCACAAATTGAGCTGTTAAACTGTAGCAGTAGCGTAGAAAATCGAGAACAAGGTCAGATGAGCCTTTGGCATCCACTTCCATAAGAGAGACATCATCTATCACTACAGTGATATTATGTCTTCCTTCGTGTGATCGAGAAACTTCTACTGCTTTCTGAACTTCTCCATACAATGCAATAAGTATATCCTCGCTAGTCTTCCCTCGATTCCTATCTAATAATATCATCCAGTTAGCTTACGTCAAATAACTTTATCTAATTTCTCGTTCACCAACAAAATTTACTACTCTACAAAGGGAATGCATAGATAAAACAAATGATCTAGTACTTGAAGGATTCGATGATCAAGCAAGTTAAATTTTATCAACCTTTTAAAATAAATGGTAGATTAGCCTATCTTATTTAATCTATTTATCCTATCACTGAAATTAAATGGCTCCCTAATAGTTGAGAAGTGCATTCAACATAAATCGGAAGGCATGTAATCTCTCCTACTTCTTTCTGCTCCACATTCGAAATTGCCAGCAGTATGTTTGCACCTATTTAGTAATTCTAAATAACGCAAACTAACAAGCTAAAACAACGAACATGACAAGCACAAAATACTCGATCTTCCACATAGAATCCTCACCTAGATGATCCAATGCAAGCATGTCAAAGAACAGCAATCTCTTATTATCTCTTTGAACACTCAGGTTGCAGCCCTGCAAGAACAAACAACCTCCTCTTCACAACTTTGGATTTAACAATACTTGTAATAGCAATAAAAGAAATCCAGAACCTAACTGTTCAGATTTTAGTACAGAAGCTAAACTTGCATTTTGTAAAGCTGATAAGAAGCAGCAGAGGAAAAAGCTACCATTTTGCGGAGAACGCGATCGTAGTGAGAGAAAGGGTGAGAGAAGGAGAGAAACACGACGGCGTCGGAAGAGTGAGGGTGGAGAGCTCGCTTGAGCAAGTGATGCACCACGAAAGCTCCGCTAGTCTCCACGCAGTCCTCCACCAGAATCATCCTTCCGCCGCCTGCTGTGTCGCCGAGGGACTCGTCGAGAAGGTTGGGTGGCGGAGCATTCGCCATTACTGGGCGAATTGAATGCTAATTTTCACTCTGGTTTTGTAGTAGTTGATTCTGCTGTAATTTGGGGGTTTTGAAATTCAAATTAGGGTTTTGCATTGAAGAGCATTTGCACTCTGCAGTCAATAGACGTTCCTGGTTCGTGAATAAATTTGTCTTTTTAAGGGGAAATCTATATATTGCGTTAGAGAGTTTTTGATAATTGATTAATGATTATGCATAAACTACACTTAAATTTTGAATTTTATATTAAATATTATGTTGGGTATGGCTTTTTTAATATGTACAAAGAATCAATTATTGTATTTATGATTATTATGTTTCTTACATAAACAATATCTGTATTTTTGTAACAATTATAAAACAATTTAATTTCTAGACTGTGAGTTTCTTTCTTTGGTACTTCTGCTTTATATTCACTTTTTTTTTTTTTTAATTAGAATTACGAGAGGTATTCAGATATAATCAAATAAGCAATTCGTATACAGACGTCACCTTTATACTACACAAAAATAAAAAAACAGAATCCAAAACTTTTCATAAAGAATAGTCTTTAGAGCATCCACAATGGAGAGCTAAGGGTGAGCTCTTAAATGTGGGAGAGTCAACCCTTGGCTCTTAAATTTGTTAAGGGGGGCTCGAAAATGAAAGGTGCATAACACGCACCCATTCAAATGTACTTTTGAGCCCGAAGCGCTGGTGGGGGATGGGCTCGCGAGCCAGCGATGCGGCAACGGGGAAGGGCGCAGAGCAAGGGGGATCGAGCCTTTTTCTGAGCCTTCATTATGGATGGCTCTTAGGTGTCTCAACTTTGTCATTTAAATTAGATCTCATTAGCTTGCTTCATATTCACTTTATGATTTTATATTTCGTATATGGCAATAAAATATTCGATATATATGCACATGTAGAATAAATTAAGTCTAGCCCATTTCAGTCCAATTATTTAATAAAAAAAAATTCATTTATCTTTCCTTCACAATCAAACCTAACTTCATAATTTGTTCACTTTAGCAATGACCTACAACTCAATTCAATGAAACAGTGACATGTTTCAAATGATTTTGAATTGCGAGGATGGTCTGCCAAGTAATGAAGCAAAAACTTTCTATTGTGGATAAATATAGTCTAACTTAACAGAATTAGAGAAAAATTAATGAAGCAAATTGCATCCGGACAAGAGGAATGAGTGAGCAAATTTATGAAAGAGAGCATTTAAATTGTACAAAGTTAGGTGGAGATGCGTTCAATTTATATTTAAGTGGTTTTTTAGGTAATTTATATTTAAGCGACAAAAAGTAATAAATACCTAACATGTATTGCTATAAACTAGTGTATTACCCGTCGAAATTCGACGGATACATATTTTCTTGTAATTTATATATTTTATGTTATTCTTATAATAATTATATAAAATAATTTTTTATGTAAATTATTTATATAATTAATTAAATTAAATTAAATTAAATTAGTAATACATTTTAAATTATATTAATCTCAACAACTTTTAGTAATTAAATTATTAATTTTATTGAGATCATAAAAATACCCATTAGTTTTCATATGAAATTTTATAGAAAGTTGACGCGCAAGAAAAAAAAAAGAGTAGAAATACATATAAATTTGACATAGGTATGATGGAGGATTGATTTGTTGCATTTGTTGTTATAAGATTTATTAATTTTGTTCAATTTTTTTTTTATTTTGCCTTTTGACCATAATTTTATATGGAGTTTGAAAAATCATAATTGAATTGAAAGTATCATATAATTCCGAACTTCTAAAAGCATAACTAATTATGAAAATAATCTCGCCTGATATTTAAAAGACCATAACTGATTTATCGAACATCGTATCATTTGGAGTTTTAAGACCAACCAAGTTGTGGGCATCATCTCGTCGCAGATTTGACAGATCACCTCTAACTTCTGAGCATCATCTTGTCTGAAACTTGAAAGAGAATCATCTCGTCTAAAACTTGAAAGAGCATCATCTCGTCTGGAGTTTTGAGCATCATCTCATCTAGAGTTTGAGAGAGCATCATCAAATATGAAATTATATTCAACCATGACTCCAATTGTCAACTATCTAAGTAACATAACTCTAACAATTTAGATATTTTATTTATGTATGTAATTTTATTAGTTCAAACTCTAAAGAGAAAGGAAAGAAAAGAGTTCTTAAAGCAGTAAAAGAGAGAGCGTGTGCTTTATTTCATCATCGTAGGTATTTATAGGCATTACAGTCGGAGTAAAGTAGTAAATTCGTTTGGTCATCTATTTCGCACGCTCGCCATTAAACTAATTAAGGCTATTATTAGATTATAACTTGTCAGGTCGTTGTCCCCTAATTACAGAGCTGGATGCTGTCCTCATCATCCCGCTCTGTCTAGTAGCTCTGTATTTCCTTCCTTGGGGCAGACTTCTACTCTTTGGCTCTGCTCTGCTAAGTAGCTCCGCCTTCTGGTGAATTGTCTCTGGCGTGTAGCTCTACGCTCTGGCTCCAATAGCTTAGCTCTGACTCTGGATCTGGCGATTTGGCTCTGGCTCTGACTCTAACGACTTAGCTCTGACTTTGGATCTGGCGACTTGGCTCTGGCTCTGACTTTAATGACTTAGCTCTGGCAGCTCTGCTCTGGAAGCTCTGCTCTAGAAGCTTTGATCTGGCATCTCTGCTCTGATTAGCTTTGGCTCTGGCATCTCTGCTCTGGCAACTTGACTCTGGCCCTCTGCTCTAGAAATCTCTGCTCTGGTTAGCTTTGGCTCTGGAAGCTCTGCTCTGGAAGCTCTACTCTGGCAGCTCTGTTCTGGAAGCTTTGCTCTGCCAACTCTGCTCTGGACTTTTTCCTCTACCTATTTCTCACAGCTTCTTTGCTCCCTGCTGCTCATCTTTGGTATTCCAAGCAATGCCACGTGTCCTGATCTCAGGACCTTGCATATTTCACCCCTCATCAGAGTTGATAAATCATATTGCTTCCATGCAACAATCACAACACGCTTGATAGCAGATGCCAAAATTCTTTCCAAAATTTGTTCTTTCTAAAATAATAATCATTCTATATTTAAAATAGTGAAACGCGTTATTAAATTAGGAAACTAATTTAATACTTACCATAAGTGTGTAGGAAGAATCACTGCTAATAAGGAAATGGAGGTATCAAAACAGAGAAGTCGTCGGTGGGGTGGGGCTCGACGGCACGGTGGACGAACTCCAGGGCTCAGCGGTGACTCGGCGGCGGACAAACCGCAAGCTCAGCGGCGACTATTTCGCCGGAGTCTAGAAGAAGGAACGACAACGGGTTATAGGGAAAAGAAATCTTAGGGCTCTTGTATTAATTGCTTCGAATGGAGAATTCTCATGGGTTTAAGAAGTGAAAACAAAATCGAACTAATTAAGGAATGGAAGAGGGAGTCAGAGATGAGGCGGAGCAACGCCGCCCTTAGGACGGCGGCGACGGCTGAATTTAGAGGGAGAGAGAGGCGGGCAGTTTAAGGGGGGAATTAAGGCTTGATTTGAGTGTGCAATCGACTTTAGAGAGAGAAAATGATTGAGAGAAGAGAGAGACAGTGAAGGGGGAGACGACGCCGACCGGATTCAGGGACGGCGGCGATGGGGTGAGGAAGAGGGAGGCGTGACTTTTGTTTTAAAAGTGAGAATGAGAATATATAGATTGGATTCTCGAATGCCACGTTGGAGATTGAGATTGAAAAGAAATAATTTGAGGCCTGCCACGTAGGCTAAGGCCTAATCGTATTATAGAATAGATATTATTATTATTATTATTATTATTATTATTATTATTATTATTATTATTATTATTATTATTATTATTATTATTATTATTATTATTATTATTATTGTAGTAATGGACGAACAGAAACAAATAAAGTTTGCAGAAATGAAAAATATATTTTTCTTCCCTATATAAATAAAATGTATGGATTTATTTTATAAAAAATAAAAATAAAATTTTAATTATTTTGATAGATATAAAATAAGATTTTGTTTTAAAGTAATCAGTTTATAGAATTTGTGCCTTATTATGCAAACATGTAAATCAATGACCGGACCCGTTTATAATTTACATATACGTGCATGTCTCAATTCAAACTTAATTTAAAATTAATTTTATTGAAACTTAAGAATATAAATATTATATATATATATATACAATATAATATATTGCAACATATACATATAATATATACGCTATTAAGTAATATAAAATTAATAAAAATATACATCTAATCACTAACATTCAATTAAAATAATTTATCGTCTATAGATTATAATTTTTTTTTTATCAGACATGTAAATCTAATTTTTATCTAGAAAAAATAAATAATAAAATTTATTAATTTAGATTATATGTAATGTTAATATTATTATATATATATATATATATATATATATATTTATTAATTATATTTATTATGATTAATGAATCTTTATATAGAATGTAATAGTTAATTAATTAATAAATGATGAAGATTATATATGGTAAATTTTGAAATGGTGAGATTTTAGATATGCCACATAGGTTAAGGCTTAATCCTATTATATAATAGATTAAGCTAGAAGCTAAAAAAGTGTTTAAATGTTGCAATACTACTATACCAGTCTCAGTTCATTATTTGTCCCAGCCCTAACTTAATTTGAGATAGCTTCTCTTTTAAATAATTCATAGTAACTATTTAAAGTATTAATTTGTTGATAGAATATATGAAAAATTACAAACTATCAAGAAAGTCCTCTTCAACAATTTCCTAGTTGCTGTTCCAACCAACGTTTGGACCTTTCTCAACACCTTCATTTAATACAAAAATAGCAAATTTCAACTTAGGCTATAGCCTCACGCAGAAAATTCTAAAAATTGAGAGCATATTCCAGCTGGCGTACAAACGTTCAATGCATTTGGATAAATTGGGTCGCATAGACATTCTATATAGTTTTATATAAATAATAAAGATATCAATCGAAAAATAATCCACGTTTATTTAAAAAAATTATTTGATGTTATGGCTCATTTTATATTTGGAGGAGGTCTCCCAGAGTGTCCTATTCATGTGGTTATTATAATCATTATTCAAATAGAATAATGATGATAAATATCATATTTGAAAGAAAATAAAGATACAAGATATTGTTTGGTGCCCTTTCTAACACAAACAATAGTAGTTTCATACCTTTTTGTCAAGTGGGCTGGATAGAGAGGCGCGATGGGGTTTGAATTCTAATTTTTTTTATTTTATATTTTTTTTATTATTATGATATTTTTGTCATTTCTGTTTATCTACAAAACTTGTGATGTATTCATTTTGATACACTTCTCTTATATTTTAAACATTCTTCATATTTAATATTTATAAATAAAAAAACCAATCATTTAACACATCAATTTTGATGGATCTTTTTCTCCATTCAATTTTGATAGATTCTTTTCTCCAATATATATACCTTCCAATCATTTATTAAAATGTATGCCCCAAATCACACCGTAATTTTCATGAATGGAAGAAGTAAAACAGAAGATTTTCGTAATTTTCATGAATGGAAGAAGTAAAACAGAAGATTTTCGCTACTTGAATGTCAACGAAGTTCCAATTTGATATACTACCATTTTGAGAAATCATCCCCTAATAATTCATAATCATATAAATCGTCCGACAATTAAAGTGTACTTTGCATTTTGAATTAATGAGTACATTGAAAGGTAGACTTCAATGAGACGCAAAATTTGTCTTGAAATACCCAATGATAAAAGCCTACATTAGTAGGCGTCCTTGATAATTAGGAGGCTTTCAAAAAATATTTGGTTAGTCCATAAAATCTAGTATAATATAAATTCTTATAAAGCTTATAAAAGGTACGCTACACATTTCATATTACAAAAATTTCAGTTTATTATTTATCACGTTTTCATAATTTTTTGTGCTGTATAGAATTTTATAGTTGTAGTGCACACTTCGTTGATCTCATTTTATGTAAACTTTGTTTAGACATACTTTATGTGACAATCTCGATCCAAACAAATGACAATGTCGATGTACTCCCTCCGTCCCATTAATAATGGCACGTTTTCCTTTTTGGGTTGTCCCGCTATTGATGGCACGTTTCCTATTTTGGAAAAAATAAGGGAGTAATTAATGTTAATTAAAACACTAATTAAAAGTCTAATTAAAACAACTTTAACACCTACCCTCACTCTAACTCTCTCTCTGCCGATTACTCTCTTTTTCTCACCCTCGCCGCCTCACCCTCCTTCACGGCGACGGCGCGGCGACTCCGCGTCCACCCACCCTCCTCCGCCGCCTCCACCCTGTCTCAGGTAACCCCATTCTTTCTCTCTCTTTCGAGATCTATTTCTCCTGCCCTCTCTCTGCTCTCCCTCTCGATCTCCCTTTTATCTCTTGTTTGCGGCGGTCGCTGCGAGTCGGGGCGGCGCATGCAGCACCGGTCGTCGCCGCCGCCTCTGCTCCCTCTTTCTTCCTCGCTCACTCCGCCTCCATGTCCGTCTCAGATCTATCTCTCACTTTATCTTACTCTCTATCTTACACAGCGCCGTGGGAGTGCGCGATGGCGGAGTGCGCTGCCTACACCGACTTCACCACCTCCTAGCGCTCGTAGCAGCGGCGACGGCGGAGCAGCGGCGACGGCGGAGTGCTCCACAGACTCCAGCGACTTCACACCCCTCTCTGCAGAAGAACCGAGCCCTAGATCCCCAATTTTCCCACTCGATTTCAGGTGACGATAGACACGCCCCTGCCTCTCTCTCTCTCTCTTTCAGATGGATAGCAGCTAGTGAATATGGAATTTCGATTTTTTGTTTCTTGATGGATAGCAGATGGTTCTTGAATTTCTATTTCAGATGGATAGCAGATGGTTCTTCAATTTCGATTTTTTGTTTCTTGATGGATAGCAGATGGTTCTTGAATTTCTATTTCAGATGGATAGCAGATGGTTCTTCAATTTCGAATTTTTGTTTTGGAATTTGTTGATTTTTGGTTATAGAAATTGTTGGAATTTTTAGTTGAGTAATTTGAATTTTTCAGATTATGTTGTTGTGATCTTGTTGCAGGAGAAAGAAAAGTCGAAAATGTTGCCAAATCTTGTTTCAGATTTTTTGAAATTTTTGGCTGTGATCATGCTTTGCTGTGATCTTCTTAATTTAGAAACAATTAATAATCCCTTAATCACAAACACCACACTCCTTATTCACTTAACTTGCTTCTCCTTAATCTCCGTGCCGAAAAGAAACGTGCCATTATTAGCGGGACGGAGGGAGTAATTTGTATTCCTTGTCTTTCTATCCAAATTCACCCCTAACCATTAACCAATAAGATCACCAAAAATGACAATATTTTAAATAAGTAATAGGGAAAATTGCACCAAAATACACAAACTTTGCCAAAAATCCAAATTTAACGCAAACTTAGGATTTTACATTTTAATACACCAATTTAAGAAGTTGTTCAATTTTGACACAATTTTAAATTCCGGCGATCGGAATATTGACGTGGCAGCCGGAATCGCCACGTCACACACACACACACTCCACCCTCTCTCTCTCACACCCCACTCTCTCTCTCTCCACACGTCAGCTTCCCCCCATCCCCCCCCCCCGGTCGGACCCTCCCCCTCCCCCAGAACCGCGTCGCACCGCCTCTTCCACCGCCGCCCTTGCTCTCCCCACCACCACACCTCTTCCTCCATTTCCTTTCCCCACCACCATCACATATCCGCTGCCCCAGCAGAGGGGGCTGGAGAAGAAGCGTGGGCAGGCGGCCGTCGGACCCTCCCCCTTCTCCCACCGCGTCAGACCCTTTTTCTTCCCCCACCACCCGCCGCCACTTCTCCCACAACCGCCGAGCCCATCGTCGGAGTACCGAATCGGGGTCGTAGTCCTCAGAAACGCGTTGTCGGAGTACTGAATCGAGGAATTGCAGAGGTGAATTCGGGTTTTGGGTTTTGGATTTGAGGAGAAATCGAGCCCTAATCCCTTGTCGATTTTGTTGGTGGGGAAGGGCGGTGGAGGGAGAGAGTCGTGGGGAGTGCGGTGGTGGGGAAGGCGGTGGAGGAAGAGGTGTGGTGGTGGTGGGGAAGAGCAGGGGCGGCGGATCTGTGATGGTGGTGGGGAAAGGCGGTGGAGGAAGAGGTGCGGTGGTGGGGAGAGCAGGGGCGGCGGTGGAAGATGCGGTGAGAGAGAGTGATGGTGGTGGGGAAAGCCGGTGAGAGTGGCTGACGGCGGTTCTGGGGGAGGGGGAGGGTCCGACCGGGGGGGGGATGGGGGGAAGCTGACGTGTGGAGAGAGAGATAGTGGGGTGTGAGAGAGAGAGGGTGGAGTGTGTGTGTGTGTGTGACGTGGCGATTCCGGCTGCCACGTCAATATTCCGGTCGCCGGAATTCAAAATTGTGTCAAAATTGAACAACTTCTTAAATTGGTGTATTAAAATGTAAAATCCTAAGTTTGCGTTAAATTTGGATTTTTGGCAAAGTTTGTGTATTTTGGTGCAATTTTCCCTAAGTAATAGCACCAAAATATATGAATTTGACCATATTTATGATATTGCACGTGAACTTAAAATCTTAGCTTCAAATACATAAATTTTTCTTTTTCTTTTCTGAGTTTTGCACACGATGAATTTTTTTTTTTGAACGAATATTGAGGTAGAAATCAGAATTATCTACGTGACTTAAACAAAGTTCTTCTTAAATGATGTGGTTGAACATTAGGTAAATTTCATTGCAATAATACACCAATATATTTAACGAATTATTCACCGAAAATGTTCATCATGTAGAAAATCATAAGAATTTTTTTTCGTATATTTAGAGACAAAATTTTAATTTATGTGCAAAATTAAAAAAATGTAAAAGTTGGTATATTTTATAGCAATTATCCCTTTAAATAAATGAATGAATTAGGCTGATTACTACATCATTAACCAAATATTGTGCGTGAAAAGCGCTAAGACAAGACAAAGTTTTCAATTACCATTCACCAAAATCATCGCAAAAGGGGGCAAAATAATTGTTATTAAATGCATAATAATCTAAGAAAAAATGTCTAGTTTCTTTAGGTGTTGCGGAAGAAACTCTTGAGATTGTCTTTTCTTCCTTGAATAAATAAAAAGAAAGATGAGAACGTATAGAATCCAAAATGTATTATAATTTATAAGATGAGTGTGAAAATCATACGAGTCAATATTTGGATATATATATATATATATATATATATATATATATATATATGTATCCAATTATATATTATAAACTTTATTAAAACAATTTCACATGAAATTTTTCCTTGTCATACTACTATGGGTGAGTAGCTTGGAAATAAAATTTTTATTTTATTTTATTTTCTTGAAAACATACACGCCACACTTTAATCATTACTACTAAGCAAAGCTTCAAGCATGAATGCCAGAATACACTGTAGCGAGCGATATGATACGAAATCATAGGACATGCATTTCAACTCAAAAGCCTACGCTATAGGCGAATTTATTTACTTGTATTCCAATTAATTCCTAGTACTATTTAATAGTTAAAAAATATTCTTTTAGAAGTATGGTAGTTCTTTATTTGATATAGTTAATTAAATTGGTTTTTCTTTTATTAATTATTATTGGTATTAAGGTTTCTAATAAAATAATGTCAAGTATTAAATAAATCTATATAATAATTTAAATTATAATTTTAAGATATATAACTAATTCTTTATTTACAAATTCATATTAAAACTAATACAAATTTCCCTCTCTTTAATGACATTAAAAACTATCATTTAAAATTATTTAGATTTAAAATAAAGTATAATTAAGCAATCAGGTAAACTTTTTGAAAGGAAAAAAAATGACATCTACTTGTTTTTTCATCAACAAACGAAAATTAAGAAAAAATAATATGATGTTTAACATTATAGATAAAGAGCAGAGAACAAAAATTAATTTTGACACTTCAAACAAATATATCTTATTTATTTCAAATTCATTTATAATATTTTTACAATGAATTAAAGATTTTTTCGTAATTTTTAATTTAATATTCATATTGAATATTTTTTATGAATCAAAGTTAACGATATGATTTCTTGAAAATAATTAAAATAGAAAAAAAAGAAGAAATAAAAATTGGTGGAAAAGTTGAGAGGAGAGAAAAAAAATTGATGGTAAAAAAGCGCCTCTTTTATGGGATATTATATATAAATTGGAATGAAATAAACATTCGTACATCTAATAATTCTTAGAATTTGTATGGCTAATCATAGTTTATGACATATTTTTTTAGCCTATTTGCAAATAATATTATCTTTAAAATATTAGTACAAAATTATTTGAGTTTGGATGCAGAGTACTGGTAAATATATCAAGAGCCTATATTTTCTGTTGAAAATTCTGACATTATTGAAGCCCCTAATCCAACATGGATAATTTATTTTGTAAATTACATTGAAATATAATTTTCACCTGAACATAAAAACGACAACAAATCATATAAGTTCGGGTCATATTTATTGTTCAAGTGAAATATATATCTCCACGTAATTTTCATGATAAATTAGAATGTATATACGACATATTCGGGCCTTTCATGTCATAATTTTCAGTCCAAAAATATATCGGATCATATTTGTAATATTTCAAAGGTTAAACTATTTTTTTGTAACTCTGAGTCAAAAATCATACTAAAAACTACAATTAATACTATAATCAGGTATTTGGAATGAAAGCTTTCAAAAATTCAACATTATAATATTAGCTTATCTAAACGACTTAATAAAAAAAACGTATAAATTATTATATCAAAATTTTATTTGAATATAAAACAAAAAATAGTAGTAGTAAATTGTTATTTAATTTATTTGAATCTCATTCATTTAATCCATACTCACGCAAGTTCATTCATGCTGACGCCCAATACGATCTTATTGTGTTTCAGTAACTGGATTTTTATAATAAGGTTGGCATGTTATATTTTTTATAAAATTATTGTAAAATGTACATCATATATCTTGAGTAGAAATTTCAAACAATTGGTCGTGAGCACCTGGATTCTCTCACCAAAGCTTGCGGCGAAATATTTTAACAAACCCACAAAATATGGCTTTCGGCTTTTGTTTCTTTCTCCTCTCTTTTTATCCAAATAAAAATTTTATATGTTTCACTTTCAATAACTCAGTACTGGCGTCGATAAATTTATTCTAAAAAATTACGAGTTTTAATTCTACTAGTCTTTTTGCTATTTATAAAAATAAAATTTATCCAAAGCATGTTACGGATAATGACTATGTTTCCGACTTTTTTATAGTCACAATGCATATATGTAATATGCTACTATGTTATAGTATATGATATAAATGTGATTGATATATAATAATCTAATATTTTTTTTTTAAAAAAACACGGTTTTGACCACAATATAATTCATAAATTAGAAATCCTCGATTATGCCGTCATTGCATACAAAAATGCTGGCCTAAAAAGTATCTCAGATATATTTAAACATCGTTTCTTTCATTTGTTTATGTTCCTCTTTTCTTCTTTTTTGTTCTTGAAGTAGAATGAATGAAATAAGTAGTCTATTTCCAACTTATATTTCATTAGTTCATGTAATACGAATAATACTCCCTCCGTCCCATGAAGCATGACACATTTTTTTTCGACACGAAAATTAAGAAATTGGTATTTTGTGTGTTAAGTGTGGTAGGTGAAAAAAATGAAAATGTGAATAAAAGGTAAATTTTTTGTCATTTTTAGAAACGTGTCATGCTTCATGGGACAGACCAAAAAAGAAACTGTGTCATGCTCCGTGGGACAGAGAGAGTACTAGTTTATAAGACAATCCTGCCCTCATCCTATGCTTGGCAAGAGAAGAAATGTGGAGGACGTAATTGTCTTTTCCCTCATCGATCGACAAATGTAGTATTAAATTATTTCTTATTCATCAATTTTTAAAATCATACAAAATCAATAAACTTTGTCTATATATAATTAACAGCAAATACAGCACATCAATCATCCATCATATCTTATAACATTAAATTTACGTATGATTAATTTTCTTCTTATTTTTTAAAATCTTCAACCTCACATCGATCTCTTATAAAACTTCAACTAACCAAACTTATATAGAAAGGTACTTCTATCGTCCCAACCAAAGACGAATACTCCATTTAATTAGCGAAAGTGGTTGAAATTAGTACTCCGTATATCATTTAAAATGTACATTAGTTTAAAATTGGTCAAATTAAAAATCAAAAAAATAATTTATATAAAGACTATTTCATATGTTAGGATCATAAAAACAATGCAAAATAATTAGAAATCACAAAATAAAGGGATTATGTATCGAATTTCTACTGGTTACAAACTTGTTTTAAAAATGAGAGGAAAGGGATCATAATCCATAATAATTACTTTATTTCTGTTTAAATAGTGAAATAAAAAAAAATTGCACATTTTTTAATCCCTTTTGATCTTCCTACTCCTTGTTACAAGTAGCAAGCTCTAAGCCCTAAACTAATGTAATTTTCTATAATGAGATTGATGTACGTCAAAAGGTTTTTTGGGTGCATTTGATCGCTCTTTGAAAGAATAAAATTCATTTTGCAATGTCGTTTTTATTTATTTTTTACGATAATTGCAATCTAATCGAAAAATAATTTATGTCTTAGATAATTTTAAGTGCACCAAAACGTTATATGTCAGTATGCATATTATCTTATATAAGCTGTTTGTCAGCTGATTCTCAAGAAATTCCAAACCTTATTTGATTTGTATTTAAGATTTTTGAGAAAAAAACAAGAAGTATACCAAATTGCAATTTTGAAGAGTTAATGGTCTTGTTAAGAATAAGTCAAGATAGAAGGGACCAACAAAGGAGAAATGAACCGAGAGCGAAAAGGTCCAAACCAAAAGAACCCTGTCTGAATTTTAACTTCACTCTCTCTCTCTCTCTCTCTCATTCTCTACACTCCCTCAAATCGTGTTTGGCCTCCAATTCTTGGCCCCCCCACTCCTTCTCGGCTTCTCCATTTCTTCCTTTTTCTTTTTCTTCTTTTTGCAGAGTGTAATTCCTCTGTTATTTCCTACATAGGGCTCGCATTCTGATAAAGGGGGAGAGAGAGTTCAGAAATGGGCTGGTTCCTTTGTTCTGGAAAATCGAAGAAGAGAGTAAAGAGAGAACATGATAAGAAGTCGGATGATCAGATCCCTTCAGGTATAGATGTTTGTAGAAGTGGATAGTAGAGGAAATATCTATGGGATATTGTGCATTTGGTGTGTCAGAATTCTAGTTTCTCTTTATCCCCCTTTATTATATCTTTTAATTTATTATTTTGAATTTATATATATATATATATATATATATATATATATATATATATTAATTTTCGCTTGTGGGGCTTCTATTTTCTGCATTTTCATGTGGAAAAAATGAGCCAGGTTCGATCGTATGAGCAGGATTTTGGGGTTTATGCAATTTATTGATCCAACTTGTTTTGGTGGAAAGAGCTGTTTTTTCAGTACCGTCGATTGTATTTTAATGGGGTTTTATGTGAGTTTAAGGTCCCCCCCCCCCCCCCCCTTTTGTGTGTGTGTGGGGGGGGGGGGGGGGGATATATAATGAGCCAAGTATTGTAGATTTGTGAAAGAATTAAGCTAATTGTGATTCGTAATTTCTGTGTAAAGATTAAATCTTTGCAGATTATGCACCAACTCAGTTTGCAATTTACTTATATTAAGTGATAATTTTAGCTTAGCTCATGTTAAAATTTGCACATTATGTCTCCGTAGTTCTCTCTCTAATAGTTTAATCAGATTGTTCTGAGATCAGTTGTGTGAAAGTTGTGAAGGAGTCTCTGTTGTTCCTTCACGATTTGTCACGGGCAACTGTAGATTCATTGTGGTCGCTCTTTCTGTCATCTGCTCTTGTTTGGCTTCTTAAGCTCTAGAAGGTGTTGAAAGCCCCGTTGTACTAGTGTAGTTTCATTGTGTTATTCGTTGAACGTTATTTGTGTTTCAGTTGCATTGTAGTGTTAGTATAACGTTGAATTTAACTTCCTGACTTTCTACTATTGAATAACTACCATAAGGGCCGCATTGAGTTTGAATTAAAAAGCCATTCTTGCGTTCACATGTAAAAGTGTATGCTGTTGATAGTTGATAGAGTAATGGTGGAAAGGCCGTGAGCTATCAATAGTTCTGCATTAGAGATATCAATCGTGCTAGGAAACTCCAGCTATTCGTCGCATTTTGTTTTCTGTATTTCCTTGCATTTTAATATGGATCTTGATTCTTTTTGTTTCCTTATGGCAGAAAAACTAAAGGCGAATCCATTGTTTGATGTAAAGAAGGAAGCTTCTAAAGACGGAGGATCTGGTCACATTGCTGCTCACACGTTTACCTTCCGTGAATTGGCCACAGCTGCCAAAAATTTTAGAGCTGATTGTCTTTTAGGTGAAGGTGGATTTGGCAGAGTGTATAAAGGACGACTAGAGAGCACTAACCAGGTTTTTCCCTGTTATTCTTTTATCTGTTGAATCAAAGCAGTTACTTATTTTAGATTGAACATTTAAATTATACTAGGTGGTTTAGTGCCTGATAGTGCAACGTTTTCAAATGACACTGTGGGTTAGTGTTAAAACATGTTTCCTCTGTGCTCCATTCTGTAGGTTGTGGCTATAAAGCAACTTGATCGCAATGGTTTGCAAGGAAACAGGGAATTTCTTGTTGAAGTCTTGATGTTGAGTTTACTTCATCACCCGAACTTAGTGAACTTGATTGGATACTGTGCTGATGGAGATCAGAGACTCTTGGTGTATGAATACATGCCGTTAGGATCGTTGGAAGATCATCTACACGGTATGTCTTACAAATTCTTTATAATTCAATATGCACGTTTCACATGATGGACTACGAAATGTAATTAAAACCCTGATGACTTCATTGATGAATTACAATATCAATTTACAAAGTTTTCGGTGCTTGGCTCTGCTTTGATAAAATCATATTGATTGCTTGAGAATTATCGTTTGGTTGCACTCTTTTACTGGTGTGTAAAGTTAATCCATCATTCATGTACATGACAGACCTTCCACCAGATAAGAAGCGTCTCGATTGGAATACAAGAATGAAAATAGCTGCTGGAGCAGCAAAGGGCTTGGAGTATTTGCATGATAAAGCGAACCCACCTGTTATTTATCGAGATCTAAAGTGTTCAAATATTTTACTCGACGAAGATTATCACCCCAAGCTCTCTGATTTTGGGTTGGCCAAATTAGGCCCTGTTGGTGATAAGACCCATGTATCCACTAGAGTGATGGGAACATATGGATATTGTGCACCCGAATATGCCATGACGGGGCAGCTCACGTTAAAGTCGGATGTCTATAGTTTTGGAGTGGTCCTTCTAGAAATCATTACAGGCAGAAAGGCTATTGACAATTCAAGAGCTGCCGGGGAACACAATCTTGTTGCATGGGTAAGACATACGTAGTATAGTGAGATTGTCCATGTTCTGTTTGTTTAATGAAAAATGCGTAGGCAACCAACTGATTATGTGACTGTTCATGCTTTCCTTTTTGCAGGCTCGACCTCTATTTAAAGACCGTAGGAAGTTCTCACAAATGGCTGATCCGATGCTCCAAGGCCAGTATCCAGCTAGGGGATTGTACCAAGCTCTTGCTGTCGCTGCAATGTGTGTACAGGAGCAACCAAACATGCGCCCTCTAATGGCGGATGTGGTGACGGCCTTAACTTATCTTGCTTCACAAAAATATGACCCCGAGACTCAGCCCATTCAAAGGCCAAGTTCAGGCTCCTCAACTCCAAGAATGCGAAGAGAACAGCGATGATATCGGAATGCAGTCGATAAGCTACTCTTAAGATTCCCCATGCCATGAACAAAGGTTTGTATAAACCCAAAGTAAGTGCCCCTTGAGAATGGTTTGAAGGATGGATGAATATATTGAACTTTTTGATCCTCTCGAAGATCCGCAACCACTGGCTGCATCATGTTGGGTGCTGTTACGGAGTTTGGATTTGTCATGAGGTTCGTTCAGAGCTGTCGTTGGTTCTCTTTAGTTATGAAGAAGAAGGTAAAAATGGTGAAGCCCCCATCCGAGTGATGATGTTTTTGTGAAGAGTTTCCTTCTGTTGTTGTATGTAGATTTTTCTTGATTCTTTGGTCTCTCTCTCTCTCTCTGTCTCTCTTCTCTTTTTTGCCTTATTCAGTTATTCCTCCTCTTTTGCAGCCCTGTCTCTAACGTGTACTTGAAGATCGTGTATTTAAATGTTAATACGAATGGCTATAAACATCATATTGCTTTCATAAGCCTTCAATTATGTTACTGCCTTATATTTTTAGGATCTTGATGTTTATGATGGTATAATAAGTCCAAAAGCCCACCTAATTATATGGTCGAGTATCATAAATAAAGACTACTAAAAGTGATAACAAAAGCAATTTTGAGGATACACAACTCTGCACATAAATTTTGTAATAATATCTATGCAACAGCAACCATTCATTATGAAGATGTTTGTACAAGAATAACAGCATACTATAATTTGATCAAACCTCTAAACCCCCATGTTCCTTGTCATAATTCTTTACTCACCAACCAAATTATTGTCAATGAATGAAGAAACAAAAAATTCAACCTCCATGAGTTGTCTTTGATCGACAATCATACAAAAATGGAGAACTCTTCATGGCCCGAGAAGTAGCTTGATGGATCCTCACAGCTTCTAATGCGTATCAAGATATACAGTTGCCTCGACTCCCTTATACCTTCTCCTGCGCCTCATGGCCATTGATGTCGTCCTGCTTCAAGCTTGAATTCTGTCCCTCATTTTGTGATTTCTCATCATTTGGCTCATCAGCGCCCGTTGGCTTCTCCTGCACATTCAATTTTTTTTCATTAAAGCAGAATAGACATGGCAAGTGAAAGTATTGGAACTGCTTTCTATGTGCAGGTGACATAAGTTTCAGCATTAGCAAGAAGATCTTTGGCGCGAACCAACTTTATATCACCATTAGTATGGAAAGCGGATTTCATTACTCACCTTGTTCCTGTCACGCCATCTAGAAAGCAAACTAGTCTTTCTTGTTTGAATCTCGGGTGAGTGGTCTTGATTACTTTGCTGCGTGGATCTACAAAGAAAATACATATAACCGTGGATCACTAAGGACGCTTTATTTGAGGAACGGAATTTGTAATGATAGGATAAAGACGGTGGAATAGGTCAAGAATGGATTAAGAATAAACAATTATACAGCATAAAGAAATTTCAGAATATGAAAAGAAAATATTATTCAACTAGGTAATAAATTTGAAGAAGTAGGCTACCGTGGAGAAGGCTGTGCTTTGTTTTGAACCGACTGGTACTGCAAGGTGGCCTCGAGCATGGACTCTGCCAGGACTGCCCTCTTTTCCATCTCAGCCAGGGTAGCAGATGCTTCTTCGTACTTTTCCTGCACGTGGTGGTCCCAACAGCGTGATGAGATCTACAGAAGGCACTAAAGTATCGCGCACAAGATAACGTCTGATAATATGCATGGAACAGTAACCAGCTTAGTTTGTAAAAGCAAACATTAGGTTTCCTAATATGAGAACTAAGATCAGATAATGATGGTATTTGCATCGATTATGCTGTTTAAATGTAGTGATCAATCGCCTCGGAAAAAAATAAAAATGTAATGATTTAGAATCTACTGTTCTTGGACATAGATCAGATTTGGTGATTCTAGATTCATTGCATAGAAATTGATGAAGTATGTACTATGAAAAAGCTGAGAAACCTGAAGCACTTGAGCAGCATATCTCTGGGCAGCAGCATCTTGCTCGGCAAACATACGGGCATCTTCAGTCACCTTCTGTTCTTGTTCTACCCTCATTAAAATCTGTGAAGGAAAACAACAATGCAATTTTGTATTAGACAAAAAGTAGAGATAGAAACAAAAGAACAAAAGAAAAGAAAAGAAAAATGAATAGAGAGAGAGAGCACTCAGAAATTCACCGAATCTAGTAAAATCTACCTGAAGCATGGCATTCTCTTGTTCCTGCTTATCAGCGAGGGCTTGCCGAATTTCAGAGATTTCTAGCTCTAACTGCTCAACCTAAAACCACATACCAATGGCCAGACATCAGGTTGGATAGTTTGAATTAGATTGGATGACAGAAGCAATATCAGACTGCAGCAGGTGCAAGATTATAATGAATTCTGCTGATTTAAAACCAACTATATCCTCGCATATACAAGTTTCAAAGTGCAAAATATCAAAGGCATTGTAGCGAATCATTCTGTAAGACCCCAAGGTTTGGCCTGTGATAGCATACTCATAAAGCTTCTGCTAACATAAGATCATAATGGCCGGAAGGAAAGTATATATATTTCAAAAGAAAATCGATTCACTAAATTTGGAGAATTGTGAATAGCTAGCATGCACCAATATACAGTAATGTACTTCACAGAAGGGCCATGTTAAAGAAATAATTTCAATATCTAAGCACATCAAGCTTATTAATACCCTTGCACTCAATTGCCGCCGATTATCCTGTTTGACCATCTCCATTAGTGCAGTTTCAAGCTCCTCTGCTCTGTAAGAATAAATTAAAGACTATGCATCAACTATAAGTAAAGCAGATAAACCACAAAAATATAAGAATTAAAATAATACAATTCAGTAACATCAGAAGTGAAATTCTTTTAAAGAAGGATAATTTGAAATCCAAAATATACACTTGATATAATACAAGGAACATTGTTTGCAGAACCTTTATCTCTCTGATTCTACGAATTTCACAATCAGAATATCTCATGATTTAACAAGAAACTTTTTTATTAGGAATATCAGAGAGGATAAATCATAAAACACACACACACATATGTGTGTGTATATATATATATATACATATACATATATATAAGAGAAAGTATCAGAACAATGAAGGAGGCATATAAAATCAAGTGGATCTCATAGAAGTTTGAGAAAATTTCTGACAGGGAACCAAAATACCTTGAGCCTAAAAGTCCACTTTGGTACTCTTAGTCACGAACCAACATACAGCGATATGTTTATTTTGCAGAGACTAATTACACAAGGCAAGGCTAGATGCTTACACAGAACAAAATTTAATGGAGTAACAGTCAAGAGTAGAGATTATTTTAAGAGTTTGGAAATCTTAAAGAGCCACGTGGGTGGGTACTCAACCAAGACTGAAATAGTCGATTATCCTCAGAGAAGCTGCCAAAAAATAAAGTCATCTACCTTAGTTCAGCAGATCTTTTGTCCTCAAGCAGGTTGCACAACTCAACCTTAAGCCACACCACCTGAAAAATACAACCAAGGCTCAAAAAGTTAAAGGGAGGATAAGATGTTATGACCATACAAACATAAAAATAAGACAGTCCAAGCACAATCAATATAAACATAAAACCTAGCATATAATGTAAAGCTGCACACCAGCCATTGAACTTGATAATCAGTTCAGTGATTAGTATAACGAGATCTTCTAAATTATAGCAAATGACAGTTATTTTGGCAATATTGATGTGTAATTCAGATGTAGCTATTACATTGAAAGTGCTTGGTATGAGGTATTCAAGATGGGGGGGGGGGGTACTCTTTCGCACCCACTTCCATTTCCAAAAAGTAGGCAACGACCCGTATCCCCAAGAAGGGAGGAAACCAAAGTCATACTCATATTCATCCCCCACCATTATAAAACCCATAGACATTCCCATTCCCATTCCCTTTAAACTACCAATCAACTCTTCTTCTTCTTTTTTTAATCATCAAATAAATTGTATATAGTTAGTACATAATTTTAATAAGAGCTTCAGTGGAAATAAAATAATGTCTCTTAGGGCAGTGATGTCTTAGAGATGCATCACTAAAAGGATTAGAGATTAATGTAGATTCAACTCTCCACCTCTTTAGTGATAATTAGAAGAAGCAACTGTTTTGTGGTGGTATTAAATGATGACCATTTCATAAGGGTCATTGTGAAAGTTGAACCAAGTCAATTAATTCCAGGATTCTCTTCAAACAAAATGGTGTGAGTGACACAGAGAGGATGAAATGGGAAAACAGAACCTATTGAACGATCAGACAAAGGGGTCACATATGTAGGAAACGGCTACCTGCTCTTTGAGATCTTTTACAGGATCTATCTCTTCATCATGCGATATGTCACCATTCATCTGCATATCCCTTTGTTCTGGTTCATCAACACCTATAAAACCAGGATCCTTTTTGAAACTATACAACTTAGAAGCTAGACCCTGGGAAACCTTCCAAGCTTTAATGTCCTTTGATCTTTCTTCTAGTGAAGCCTTCACAGCTGGTCGATGTTTATTTCTTAGTTCTTGTAGTCGCGTTTCCTGAACATTTTGATAAGCCATACAAGCTGTCAAGACAAGTTGACTACTATCGAAAGTAGAACCAGCGAGTGATTGAAGCAGTGTGACTGCATCTCCAGCATCCTTGGTTGTAACCAATGCAGGTCCTACACAAAACTGAACAAAGATAAGACTCATACGATAAAAGGGTAAATAAACTTTTCATAAGGCAAAATGCACAAGAGTTTATGAATCCAAATTTTGATTTTATATCAAATAAATCAATTGGAAACGTCACTAGGCTGTACCATATAACTCCATCAAAGCAAGTGTAGTCCGGAATAGCATGACACGGTTCCCTTCAAAGAGTAGCACATCCCAGACTCTAAGCACTGAAGGCACAATTAATCCATGAGATTTAATATATATTAATTTATAGAGGACAACAACAAGAAACAGAGTGCAAAGGTTTTAACATGGCAAGCTAAACCATATACAATGGTTCAAGACCGATAGGACTGACCGCTTTCCCATGGAAGCATATTCATAAATATTGTGAGGAACCATGGCCCAGTCACCCATGCCACCTCCACCCCCAGGTAATCGAGATGGTTTACTGCAGCACAAACAATCAGATAATGAGCAGAAACAATGGCCAAAAGAAAGTCTGCCAAGGAAACGGCGCATATCTAAAAATAGATAAAGAAAGGGACTAACCCAATTTTGGAAATTTTTCACGCACCAAGTCCTCAAGAACTAGTTGGTCAACCTGCCAAGAGAAGACACAAGAAAGTCTAATTATATAATGCCATTTGACTATGATCCACTAAAACAGATTGGTTGGTTTCAGCTCTTATTTATATTAAGTAAACAACTTGCAAAAAAAAAAAAAACACAAGGAGTACCTGTGATTCCAGCATTTCTTCTGAGTAATACCCATCGAAATAGTCATCTAGGACCCCCACTAAAGTCCTGAAAGTCAAGCAACTTATATTTCTGCCTAATCCAATATGAACTATTGAACATGTATAATTTATGCATTTTTAGGAAGCAAAAATTAGATTGTCACGCAAAATGCAGCATTTTAACAGCTCCATTAATTATTCAATATGCAAAAAAGATAGTAAAAAAACCATCTCAACTAACCAAAATGCATTTTCCTCTGGCATCAAAAGCAATAACAAGCCTGCGAAGAAATTCATGGCCTGCATAGATTATAAATAAAATCAGAGCTGACAAATGATACTAGCATGATCTTGGAAATACAGCAATTAGCAAAGAATGAAATCTGAATTATTTAACCAAAGGTGAGTAAAATTTAGCAAAATGAGTGCAAGTTGTCTGGTATTATCCAAAGCACAAAACTTTTGTAAGCAATAAAGGCGAGGATTTAGAATTGGCTAAGCAGTCAATATCTTGAGGATGCAATCTGTAATACATAGATTTTTTTGTTCATGAATGCGAGAATAATACCTGGCAATATCCAACAGAGGGATTATGACGGGCATAAGCAGTAAGCAAACGTCTTAAAGCATTTCTACCATCCTCATCCAGAGCAGGATGACCAGGAAAAGTCCGAGGTAAGTCCTGTTACAAAATCAATAAAATTGGATTTCTAATAGTTCTATCTAGCAAAAAGAATGATACTCAATAGGTAAAGAAGAATAAATAACCTTCTCAATCTGGGCTCTCCATTTTTCAGGTATACCTACACACTCTAGTTCTGACTCATGATTCCTGTCCTCATTAGTCTCAGGAGATAGCAATTTGTAATAGTAATTATCTAATCGGCGTGCTCTAAGACCAACAAAAGCTTGCCAGAGCTGTAATTTCAAGAGATGTGATGAATAGATAAAAGTGTATAAGAGAAAAACACTCAAGATAGAGTTCAATTAAGCGTAATCTACCTCTCCCCTTAGTTCCATAGGAACCCCGCCTTGAACAAGACATTCCAGTTCTTCCTTCCACGGAGGCAAAGATTCCGAATGAGTTGCATGGCCATCAACCCCTGAGTCCAAAGCAGGAGTGGTGTCTGCTGAAAGGGATTGTAGATTGGGGTCTGATTCAGATCTCTCCAAATCATAAAACTCTTCGTCAGAGTCTTCTTCAGATGCTCCTTTTCCAGGTCTAGCCTCTTCAATGGCAGAAAGTTTCTTTTTGATGCCGGATACTGGCTCATTTTTCATTACATTTATTTTTTTCACACGGGAACTCATCAAATCCTCTATGGCTCGAAGAGAAGGTCTGATTTCTGCCCATGTTTTGACCTGATGAACTTTGGTTTCAGATGCAGATGGTGCATCTTTATTCTCTTCACTCAAATTTTCAGGCTTCCTGCCATTTGCATCTTTACCTTCACCACCATCTTTTGAACTATCCTCAGCAGTTGATTCATCATCACACTTTGCAACAATGTAGTCACCAGATTGAGTAGATTCACATTGCCTTCCTAGAAAATCCTTCCATCTCTCTGACCTCTCCTCCTCCTCTTCCTAAAAGCAGATTAAATAAAATAAACTTAAGTTTTAAGTAGAAAATTTAAAAAAATATTGACCTGAAGATTAAGTAGAATTGTTAGAGAGGATTAGAAAACCTTGTATATATTTGCATATTCCCTAAATCTTTGAAGATGCTGAGGTCTCACTGCGAACCCATAAGCATCCCTGTTTACTCAACTCAAAGGGAAATCAAAATAGCCGAGTCAAATGCCGAGTCATACAAGAAAATAAAACATTTATCCAGATACAGTTGCATTCATTTTACCTAAATCAAGTTTCTTTGCCAGAGAACCTAGCCAACTAAAAGAACTCCTTTCATTCAAATACTATGACACTCTGTCTAAATTACTTTTTTTTTTAGAACCTTGTTTAAATTACTTAATCTCTCTTAATACCACAAAATGCAAATTTGTGATGCTTTTGACTATTCCACACCTAGAATTAGCCTACAATGATCCGTACTCAAAACCAAAAACGGCATTAGCCATTACGATATAAGCATTTTGTAACTCACCTATGCAACAATTACATATCCACCACCTCAAGCATTTTACCTTGATCACAAATTTCAAATCACTACCACTCAAACAACCACACACAAATTTACATCTATAATCTCTATGATTCATCCAAAACTAGATGATTCATCTCTTCCCATTCAGTCATCATTCTCAAACATGTATTCTTTAACTGTCGGTGGAACAAATCCCCCGGATCGTAAACCGACAGACACATTTCCTCAACGATAAAGTGGCAGATCAAAAAGAAAGCAACACAGGGAAAAGAAAAGGATTAAAAGAGCTACTCCAATTAAGTCCAAGAAACCAAAATGAGGGCCACGCGGCAAAAGATAAAAGCAAGGTAGCACAAAATAAACCCACATACCTCTTGTGATCAAGCGAAATCGCTGGAGCTGGGTTCGGGCCAGCCGCCGCCGCTCCTCCTATGATCGTCATTGTCGGAACCGATATCCAAAACACCCAACTCCGAAAAAAGAAATCTTTTTTCCCACTTCTACTTCTCTGGGTCCTAGATTTTCTCTGAAGCCCGATTGATCTGCGCAAATCTCGGCCTGGAATTTCTGCAGCGGATTAAAGTGTAGATTCGATAAATGAGAAATGGGTCATCTTATTTTCTTGTTTCTTGGCTACAGATGCAGTCCGTCAGCCTCAGTCATCGCAGCAGCAGCAGCTTCCACACTAGAATTACTGAATTAGTACTGGGTGTGTGGGTGGGGGGGTGTGGGTAGGGTCGGGTGTGGGTATGATCACATGGAAAGCGCGAGTTTACCGTCGAAGAGAAATCTAAACATGTGTAGGGGTTGTTTCTTAGCACGGAATTCCAGAGAAAATTCAGCAAATGGAGTGAATTTGCAGGGAAAAAAAGGTAACTGTAAAATGGAGTTGACAATTTTGATGCATTCAATTTTGGATACTACTGTAGTATTTTGTGTTGCTATCCAAAAGGTTTGAAAATTCTATTTTTCTTCTTGGAAATTCTTAAAAATACACGTTAAATACTGCAAAGGTCTAAAATTTTGCATTAGGATAAAATTTTATAGATGGGTCGCTTCACATAGTATTTTTCTGGATTCATTCATCTTTTTCATTCTACTCATTTTAAATTTCTCTCTTATTAAAACCTAGTACGATTTTTCTTACAATATATTTCCACCGGCTAGGTCGCCTTATTAAACAATAATAAAGTCAATTTGCTTAAAATTGCATTTGTTTTTTTTCCCGCAATAAGACAATTAAAATCTAATTAAGTTTTGTTATGTGATTCTAGAAGAAGCACTCTTTCTTTCTCTAAAATTTAATTTGGAATTTTATCAGAATCACAAGGGAAATACTAATGTTTTTTTCCTTCAAAAAGAATTCAAAATTCTATAGCATTTACCTCTCTTTCATGTATATTGATAATGATAATTGATAATTGATAATGATAATATTATTATGGTGTAATTTCAATTGATATAAACTCGGTTAAGTAATTTTGAATCATGACACATTCGAATTTGCATTTCATACTTTTTGGAATTATGGTTCATTGAATTGAGGCCTCCAAGATGAAGACATGTTGATTGATACTTAAAGATAAGGTTAAATGGCTACAAATTATAAACTATTACTAGTATGTATTTTTTTGTTCATTTACTATAAAATTTATGAACTAATACACAAATTTTAATAATTTTTAAAATTTCTCCTAAATTAAATATTTTAATCGAAACGAAATTGGTGTATCATTGGAATTTTCTAAAACTCATTTTAGAAAATTCTAGCTCCATGTCTAAAAATTTCAATGACACATTAGTTTTGAGTTTATCAAAACTTTAATTTTGAGAAAATTTCAAAAATCATCAAAATTTGCATATTTATTTGCCAATTTGATAGAATATGAAAATAAAAATCTGAATTTACTAATAATCTGTACCATAAATTTAGAACAAATTAACCCTTCAAAATATACAGTTCCTCAAACTTAAACTGGACTTTATTTGACCTAAATTTTTAAAAGGAACAAAAAGAGAAAAAACTTTAGTTTGAAATTTTATGACAAGACAATAAAGGCAGTAAATAATCATGCTCAATTATTTGCAGATACATGTAGGCCCCTCAAGTGCTGAAGATTGTAGTACTAGTAAATAAAGTTCCAAATTTAACTTGTCAAATCCCATTTAAAGATTTATTCAAATACATTATATTTGGGGAAATAATAGGTGGGGAAGGTGATTTGGTATATTCTTGCACATTTTCCTTTCAAAATACAAATCTCCAACTTTGGGCTCTTTTTATATAAATTAGGCATAATCTTTATAACATTTTCACAATTTTTGAATGCGTTGTATATTCCTCCCTTCTACTTTATTTCATGAATATAAAAACGAGATTTAAATATTAATCCAACGTTAAAACCAATACTGATTAAAGCTAGTTTGTTTGGTTTTTATTTTTTTTAGAATGTTTGTTTGGTTTTTTTTCCCAATAAATTTGAAGTTGAGATTTAGACATTAATTTAATATTAAAACTCAATATTGGTTATGGATTTTCGAAACTTATTGTGTGGATTATATCCTCATGTTATCAATTTCATCGTCGCATGTCTGCACGATGCGGACTGCGGACTACTGGCATACTTTAATAAGACAATTGTAAGTGTTCTAAACTCTAAACTAAACGGCATAATTGGTATGCAGGAATGGAATGAGAATAAAATGATGATTCTTGCATCCATTCTTAATCCTTTGACTGATACGATTTTGTATTGAGAACATCATTTCTGATGAAATGCATATTCTCATGTATTAGAGTATAATGCAGATCAGTTTCCATTATTGTATAAGTTTATGTTATTGTAATTAGTTAGCATTTAGTTAGAAATTAGTTAGAGCATCTAAGACAACACATGTTAGTTAGAAGTCAGTTTTGACTCTTCACTCTTTATATATATATATAAATTACATAAACATATAAAGAAATTTTTAAAGACCATGCGACGGATGACACGAACCCAAAACCTTAATTTTTTAGCATTAACCTCCTATCACTAAGTCAACACACGCATACTAAACTCTTCACTCTTGGTGTAATGTGGATGCGTTCATGCATCTTTGTAATTAAGTTTTCAGATTACATTATATAGAAAATACTCTCACTCCTATTCATATTCTTATCTCTAACTTGGAGTTAACATGGAGCTGGAGGTCATTGTGTTTGTTTTGGTGATAATCTGATCATTTACAGTTCCAAAAAGTAAACGAAAAATCCCTTTCGTAGTAGTATTGAATCTGAATATCGAGCATTGATCAATGTTACTACTGAGATTATTTGGTTATAATCAATTTCTCAAGAGCTTGGAATTGCTATTCGAGTTCCACACAAAATTCGATGCGATAATTATAGTGAGGTTGCTTTGGCCTCAAATCCTATTTTCTATGCACGCACCAAACATATTGAAATAGACGTGCGTTTTATTTGCGAAAAAGTTCAAAATAAGTTTTTGGAGATTGGCCATGTCACTGTTGTTGATCTGATAGCAGATCTGTTCACTAAGCCTCTCTCTGAGCAACGATTTTGCATGCTTCATGCAAAGCTCAAACTTCTTTTTCATTATACTCCTAGCTGAATGAGCCTTTTTTTGATGTATATTAGAGTATGGTGCATATCAGTTTATGTTATTTCAATTAGTTAGAGCAGTTGGGTCAACATGTTATTTAGAAGTCAATTTAGACTAATTTCATTATTGCATACTAGCCATCACCTATGTTTTTATTAGACACTAATAGGGCCTTTGTAAAATGTTTTATTAGAGTGTGAGTAATATGCACCGTACAGATGATCACATATGAGATTGTGTTTAATCTTAGATTTTATAAGATTTCAAAACAAAATAAAGATATAAAATCAATAAAGTTGTACTATTTCCGTCTCATTGATAATGATTTATTACTATTCGGTAGAATTATTGAAAGAAGAACTTTTAAAGAATAAAAGTGATAAAAAGTGGTGGAGCCACATTTTTTTTGTGAGTGAAGGTGGTTTTGTTTATTGGAACAAATCATTATCAATGGGGCAAATGAAAAAGGAAAGTGAATCATTATTAATGAGACGGATGAAGTATTTATTTTCAAACAAATTTTCTGTGTCTACATATTCCAAATAAAAGTGACAATTATTATGATTAAAATTTTACGATTACAAGTGACATTGCAAAAGTGACACGATTTTTAAATTTATATTTATCCTATAACAAAAAGGCAACAGTTGCAAAAATGATAATTGTTCTTTATAAAAGTGACAATTCATGTTTGTGTGCGTGTGATGACCAAGTAGTAAATAATTGATGTTTGAAGCTAAATGTGTGTTCAATCTTTAAAATAATTGATGCTTGAAGCTAAATGTGTGTTCAATCTTGAAATAAAAATGACAGTTCTTACATATAAAAAATAATTAGCTCAAATAAGGGTAAAATTTTGATTTAGACTGGATCAAGGTCAACCCGCGCACATGTGCCATAGTAGGGATATGCTTCAATTCAATTTTTTTTGCTAAAATCAAATCAAACCAACTTTATATTTAATTAAAAAAAAATCATAACGAACCAAATAAATTGAACCAAACATATCGAAAATTGAATCAAACCAATTTGAAAAGTATAAATAACCCCAAAAAACCAACAAATTGATTTTTTTTGAAAAATGACAAAAAAAAGTATTAAATTCTATACTTAATATCAAAAGATTATAAATAAATATATAAATATATAAATAGGGATATTATATATATATATATATAATTCAATTTTTAAAAAATTGAACCGAACCCAATTGAAAACATCGAACCATATTTTAATATTTTAATTTAAATCGATTCGATTATTCAGTGTACACATAAGAACAAAGAAGTGTGACTCAATTATGAATATATATCATCAATTCCAAATAGGATCCTCTGACCCAAATATGGTGTGTACCACTGTGTACCACTCTTAATTTCTTTTTAATTTTTAATTATTTGTTATTCAATTTTAATTTATTATGCTTTAATACAATATAAAAATAATTAACAATGGTTCACTCATCCAATTATGATTTATAATTGTTAGAGTCAATGTTGATTCCGACAATGTTGGGACCAACGTTGATAACATTCGTGTTTTCAATGTTGGGTGGAATGTTGATAACATTCTTGGTGTCAACATTTGTGGGCTTCAACCAACATTTCAGAGTCTGCCTTGACTCTATACTTTGACTCTACATTGGTAATTGTATATATTTAATCTTTACCTTCAAGGTTTTATTATTATTTAGTTGTGAAATAAAAGTTTTATGCTTGTTGACCACGTTTTCAATAAGTGGAAAGACGGTTATACATGGTCCAAAGTAGTGGGGTGTTAGTTCCTACTTTTAAGGAGCCATGATCTTTCAACCAACATTCCAGACTGGTCGACTAACAGTTTTTAAAGATGGATTGCAGCGGTTATAGGAAGGTTTTGAAAGTGAAAAGTGGATGAAACTAACCACAACATGAAGACCTATAAAAGCAGTAAGAAGCTTCAATCATTCTTACGTTTTGGAAGTGCAAAATCAGAGACCTAATATTCACTCACAACCAACTCGTCATTTTCTGCTGTAAACGTGACACCGGTTTTTCAAGGATTGCTTTGACGAAGGAGACTTAAGCAGCCATTCTGTAAAGTTTATCTTTGTATCGACAGGAAGTCGAAAGCAAGAATTGAAGTGCAAGGCCATTGGAGCGTATCGGGTTGTTTGTTTTGTCCGACTAACTTTTGTTATTCAGCTGATTTTGGTGCTGTGATGTATCAACATTCTAGTGCAGAAAGTATATAGGTTGATTTGTCTTAGGCAGAAAATTATGGATAGATCTCCAAGAGATCCAAATCTGTACTTTATTTTGTTGTTTCAACATAGTGTTTTTAGCCTTGAGGCACTCACGGGTTATTTGTAAAATCCGTGAAAAAATATTCCTGTGTGCTATTCATTTTCGCTGCGTGTTGGTTTCAATGTTATTAACATTCTGTTGATAACATTCTTCCCAACATTACTCTTTTATTTGCACAGTTTTACTTTGTTGGCATTTTGGGGCACTAAACTTTTTCAATAATTATTTTTTTATATTTATTTGAATTAATAATAAATTATTTGGGTTCATTAATTCAAAGTTAGTGATAAATATTAATTACACTTCCTAATATAATACTCCCTCCGTCCCATTTGGCTTGTCCCATTTAGTTTCGGCACGGTTATTAAGGAAAATATTATTAGTGATTTAAGTGTGTAGGTAATAAAAGTATAAAATTGACAAAGTAAGAAATTAAGAGTGATACACGGTGATACACACTACATTCTGGGACAGATGATATTATCTGAATCAAATATGAATTTAGATTTATATATGGATACCATCTTACAAATTAGATTTAAAGAACCCTCATTTTCTTTTGAGAAAAAATATCAACGAATTAACATGTAATTTTCTAAAATACTCCCTCCATCCCTAAAATAACTTCCTCTTTTTTCATTTTGGGGCGTCCCTCAAATAACTTCCTCTTTCTTTCTTTCCATTTTTGGAAATCTACCCCACCACTAATAATACTTTATTTATTCATATTTTTCACTTTTCACCACTCCCAATACTAATTATAACACTTTTCACAACTTTCAATAATAATTATATCACTTTTTCTCCACTATCAATACACTTTACAACTTTTTATTAAAATTCGTGTCGTCCCCAAAGAGGAAGCCATTTCAGGGACGGAGGGAGTACAATTTTATACAAATCGACGAAGCCAAAAAAAACTATAGGTACCGCTCAGAATGTGACACCAAAGTCCACATGAAATACGTGTAGGAGAAAAATTAGGTCATTATCGCACACGCAAAATCGATCGTAAAGATTTGCGAAATCCCCATCCTCACCACTGCTAACATAAGCCGCCCTGCTAACTTGAGCCTCCCTACACAATTTAACTCCGCACCACCAGTATGCCTGGCGCTCTTAAATTCACCAATTCTGTTATCCTACACCCCCACCAACCCTATACATTTCTCGTCCCCTCCTCCTCCGCCACCACCACCGGCCAATCGACGGCAACTATCCGGCTAAATCACTCCGTCGGCTGGTGGCGCAGGAAAACCGCATTCTCGCCTCCGGCGCACCGTAGAATCGCTTCGCGGAGCGGCCGGGAACATCTCCTATTCTCATCGGATTCTCAAAACGGAGAAGTAGATAGAAAGTTGTTTTGCAATTCGAATACTAATTTCGGTTCCAAAATGTGCGCCACCGTCGATGGCAAGGCCGAGAGCCAATCCGACGTGTCGTCGCCCACGCAGAAGCTAACCGGAAAACCGCCCGCGCAGCCGGCGAAGCTGCTTACATTGCCTACGATATTGACGATTGGCCGCGTCGCCGCGGTGCCGCTCCTTGTAGGCAGTATGTTTCGAATAATTGCAAATCGTAAAATCTTGTTATTTCATGTGTTTATTGGGGGGGAGGAGTGAATATGTGGTATGGTTGATTATGGACTTCTTTTGGAAAACATCGCGTCTACGTTTTAATCTCGAATTATGCGATTTTTCATATGATTGAGCACAATGTATTATTGGCTACTTTTGCACAATTTCTTGTATCCTGATTCCATATTTGTGCTCGAAGGGTCGTGTCATCTGTTGTATAAGGTTGTTGTATACTTCACGTCGGCTTATGAATGTTGCGAATATAACATCATCATCTCATCTCGTGGATGACAACCCAGTCTATTGGCTACCGTTAATCAAGCTGTAATTTTTACTGAGAAATGCTCAATCAGTTTTAAATGATTTTAGTGATTGGTGACATAAGTCCTAAATTTGGTTTGAGTGTGCGTTCTATCTATTTTATGGTTGCTGTTTGTTGTGTATATGGAAGTCATGAGATTGACACTTTACTTTCAACGGATTAGCATTTTATGTTGAGAGCTGGTGGGGACCTGCTGTTACAACTGGTATTTTCATTGCGGCAGCCTTTACAGATTGGCTCGATGGATACCTTGCTCGAAAGGTGCAGTCTTTCTAGACCCGGAGCTTCTTTGAGTCATGTGATTATGCTTCTCTTTATTTTCTTTTTTTATCTCTTTCTGATGAATTTTTTTGTTTGATAGATGGATTTGGGAACTCCATTTGGTGCGTTTTTGGATCCAGTGGCAGATAAGGTAACCGTAACACTAAGAGCAATTGGACTCACTTGGCAGAAATAGAAGTCTCGATAAATACATTCAATATGTAAATAAATAACTGATGTGATAAGACATTTGAAAAAGAAATCTTCAAATTTGGTATCATATGAAAAAATTGAAAGGTTACATTTTCAGAGGAAAACTGGGGTACTTTTTCCAAGGGTACACTTAATCGAAAATCTGACTCAAGGGGCACACTTTAATCTATAAAGATGCATATATCTTGCTGTAGAAGTATTGTGCTCTATTTATTCTGTTGGTTGACTTATGTTGAAATATCTAAGGACTGTTCCACATGTTCATTTTCTTTCTTTTCTAAAATGAATACAGCTTATGGTTGCTGCCACATTGATCTTGTTGTGTACCAGACCTTTCGAAGCTGGTGGGTTAGGGCATGCACCATGGTTGTTAACTATACCTGCTATTGCTATAATTGGCAGAGAGGTAAGAGCTTAATACTTTCTTCTTACAGAAACAAATTTTATGCCTTTTCTTGCATATCCATGCACAAGATTAAAATTTTCATCCTTAGCTACCTGTGCATCTACCATTGAATTAAAGATGTGTCTTGTATTGATGCCAAAGGTGCTACCGCAATAATAATTCAACCACTCTCTCTTTCTCGTGTGTTAATGATATGCATTATGCCTAGAAGAGGAAGTGAAGAGGGAGTGGGAAGTTAAAGTTTCTTATCCTTCTAATCCACGATGTTTGGTATAGTTGCAAGGAACAATGAGTTAATTTTCTCAGAAATAGGACAATGATACTTGGTTATTTTTTTACTCCCTGCAATTCTATAAATTATGAATTTCGGAAAATTGTAAATCGGAGGAATCATCTCGCTCTCTGACTCATGCCTCCTTCTAAGCAGAGATAAGAGGTGGTTGACACTTTCTGAATCCCCTCCCTCACCAATCCCTCCTACTGATTTGCAGTTGAGCTTATATCAGGATTCGATATGCTTTAGAATAATATCATAATGACATATTTAATCTTCATATGGGGAGAAAACATTCAGCTACCAGCTTGAAATGTGTATGGGATATCTCTGGTATTTCATGGAGCATACAAACAAGAAGAGAATTTCCTCTTCATTCTTTTCATATTTAGATGTCATTAACAGAGTTGGATAACTCATTTTGGCTTTGGACAAGTGATTTCTTCACTACATATATGAAAATCCTGTTTTCTTCACCTTTAATTTTGCACTGGAGATCCTTTTATTCAACGCATAAGTACATGTCCATGTTTCAATTTGGTTTAGTTCTTGCATTTACATATTTATTATGTCTACATGTAGATTACTATGTCCGCTGTTAGGGAATGGGCTGCTGCTCAGGACAGAGAGCTTCTTGAGGTTTGAAGCAATGACCTTGAATTGTAATTAAAATTTATAGTACTAACAGATTAACTCATCTAAACTCATTACTTCACTTTTGTAGGCTGTTGCAGTCAATAATTTGGGGAAGTGGAAAACTGCCTCACAGATGAGTGCACTAACCATCCTCTTGGCTGCCAGAGATGGCAGGTTCAGTTTTCTTCTTTTACTTCATATAATCCAGCTTTGTTCAATTGAATCTATCAAATATAAATCCATATATATATATATATATATATATGATTTCGTGGTTTCATTGTTTTCTGAAATGAAATTGGTGTTCCGTCTTCCTATTCCTGCAGTATCATTGGAGCCAAAACCTTCGCTTATTCCGGGGTTTTGTTGCTATATATTTCGGCATGGCTTGCCTTATGGTCACTGGTCGTGTATATGAGTAAGATATGGAAAGTGCTTCTGAGGCAGTAACTTCGCATACCAATTTTTATCTTGGTTCGTAGCAATTATAACGAAGAATGGAGGAGCGAGGACATCCTTACCCGTATAAAGAAGAGACTGTTCTAAATATGGGTGAGTAAGTGCTGCTCCGTTTGAGATTCTTTAGCATCAACTCAGTTCTATCGCGGAACAGCTTTGTGTTCCAATTATCCAAAAAATATACGAGACGAAATAATGCCGTCGCTCTAGTGACCTCTCATCACGGATGTAATGAGCGACGAGCAGTAGGTGGCATTCCGTGTCTTGCTCAGGCAGTATTTTTTATTTTGGCCAAGAGTCACTGCAGATGCTTTACATGCATGTGTTGCTCTGTTTAGCAGCTTGGTGGCTGATTTAGGCTTAGTAATTTGTTAGAAGTGCGAGAATGCTCGTTAAAGAGTTAGGACAAGATCAAATTTGATGTATTATTGTTATATTTGTTATTAAATGTACTATATAGGTGGTATGATAAAATCATGAAGCATAATAATGCTTGCAGTTGAAATTCGACTTTTAAACTCAGTCGCACTACTAGCTTATAAGTTACTATAACATATATTACGAGACAAGTGCAGAATTTTCAAAGAGTTTGTTTGTTTGGTTTAAAAGATGAAAAGTTTTGTAATTGATTCTTTTTAAAAGAGATAGATGCTACAATAGGTACATAATTTGTATTGAATCACTTGTCCATTAGAGAAGTTAGTAGTAATTTATGAGTTAGTTTGCTTTCAAAGCAAGCTGGTGAATTATTTGGAAACTAATCATATGTATCTCATAACATATTTGTCTGAAATGGGATTCCAATCATTTTATTGGAGAAGGATCTTATGTATCTCATAACATAAAATAATTTATTTATCTCTCTCCATACACAAACTCAAATGTATGAAGCAGGGAGTAAATAAATTTTAAACCAAGTAATTTAGTAATATATCCACAATTTACTAGATAAGCGCCCAAAGAAGTTAGATAGAAGCCTATGCAGATAAAAGACTCAATTTTTTTCTTATTTCATTATCAGTAATTCATCTGTTTTTCCTGTAAATTGGTGTGTTTCATATGCCAGTGAGCAAGAAAAATTTCAAGAACATCAGTCCCTCTGCATCTTCCTGGCATAATCATTAACATATATCAAGTATTGTGAGATACCAAAAGGCAGCTCTATACATCTGATTTGGTAACTTTCCTTTTTCTTCACTTTTGATGAAACTTATCAATAACAAAACATGTTTATACCATTCTAGTCTACGTGTTGGCGTCTCCGGGTGCTACCCCGCCTCCTTTTATTGAAAGAATCGGCCCCTGAAACGAGCTCCGACTGATCAAATGGGAGTCGAGGAAGAGGACTATTACAGTGATGTCGTCATGGAAATGTCTTCTCACTCCCCTGACGATCTTTTTCAGGTCCGAATATCTCATCTCTCTCTTCTTTGCGGCCTCCTGGAGCGCAGCTTTTACAAGCTTCTTGGCAACACCCTGAAATGGGACGGGACTCTGCCTGTTAGTGAGATTTACTCGAGGAAGAAAAACGAGCTTTTTTCAGTTAAGAAACCGTACATTGCGTGCAGAGTGGTGAACAATGTCGACTGCCTCTTGATTGCTAAGGTGTTCCCATAGACCATCCGAAGCAAATATAAGAAACTGATCTTCGTGTTGAAGTTTCTGAACGTGTATTGATGGCTCGGCCAACAGGATTGGCTTCTCGAAAGGGTCTGGAATTCTGAATTTTGCTAACAAAGGTGGTTTATTGAACTCTGCTTTCTTTAAGTAGGCGTCGCCTATTGATCTGGAAACCTGAATAAGACCCTTGACTCGCCAAACCTTGTGCTTGAGAACGACGATCTTGGGATCTTCCGGGTGCAGCGAGCGCAACTCCTCCCGAACAGATTCAATACTTGCGTTGTGTTCATCTGATAATTGAACGGCTTTCACCTGTTTACCAGACTTCTCTAGTCTTGCTAACACCACCCTGGAATCTCCAGCATTTGCAGTGTATATCATCCCGTTGCATACTACGCCTACTAAACAACACGAACCCACAGACGCGATTTGTGGTTTGATTTCCCATTGCTTTTTTACCATAGAAAGAAACTGTTCTTCCGTTTCTAAATATGCATTTTTTATAACATCCGCCGACATTTCTTGACTATCTAATGTATATCCTGCATCAAATAGCTGGAAAGTGAGTAAACCATGAGTTTTAGACAGTTTCTCATAAAAGGGACTTCAAAAAAATAGATCAAGAATTGTTCCAAAAAAAAAAAAACACAGTAGATCTCAAATCACTTTAAGCTTAGACGACATTTCCAGATTGGGATTACATAAATCGTTTTACTAAGACAAGCTATGTACACTGAACTCAGATACTAACACAACACAATACATGGATAGAGCAGCATATTCATTGTATTATATTCAATAAAATTATCTAACATTACATGTAAAGACCGACAGAAGCAATACGCGCACACACACTATATTCAAAATGCAACTAGTTCAAATATATTCCTAATTTAATCATAAATTCCAACATGATGTTAGGAAAGAATTTTACAACAACTATCTAAGGTACATGTCATTAAACTAGTTATCATCCAATATTCTTCTTCAGCTTTTGTTCAATGATTAAACATAGACGTTCACTTGTATTACAATTGTTCTGTTTTCACAATAATATATACTCAACGAATATTTTTCTGAATTAGTGTGGACGACCTAAAGAGCAGAATATTACCAGAAGCGCATAACTTTATGGAAAAGAAAGTCCAGCACATTCCACTGTAAAAGAAAGTAACATCAACTAGAAGTCCAAAAAGTGTCTAAACTACCATAAACACAAATGAACAACAGTAAAATCGCAACACGTTGAAGACTATAATAGTAACAAGGAGACAAAGGTGCATACGTTTAATATTATCGAATAGATGATTGTTTATAAACCGGGAAGCTTCAGGGCCAGCATGCCCGTCGTAGATTCCAACAAATGTCCCTCGAGGGCCAGACTCCATACAGCTCATCGGCCCCGACTCTACTTGGCATTGATCTTCTAATACATTATTTGCTTGGATGACCGCCATTGAAAATTCCCCATGTATATGTTGTCCTATATCTTTGTACCACCACAACCCGTCCACACGACCACTGGGGTCGCCCCCTCTATTGCTGCAATTCTCCCCTCGACTCTCCACCGAGGGCCGCCAACAAGGGGCGACATACTTTCTCCATGAATTTGTCACCATTGTACTCATGTACAATTTATCACTCAACAACTTTTCCTCTTCTCTTCACCAGACCAGACCAGACCAACCCTCAGCCCCAATCTTTTCTTTTTATGTACAAAATTCAGACATGAATTCTGCCCCAACCTCAACCCTTTATGATCAAGCCCAATATCACAATTTCCGAATGCAGACAAATGTAAGCACCACCAATCTGTATTATGCCAAAAAAAAACTAAATAAATAAACAAAAACAACTAAATTGAGGTATACAACAATGAAACCAAAAGCCAATATTCATTGCACATAAACAACATAAGCTACAACCACAAACCATACCAACAACAAGCAATTCAAATTTTCAAATTTAAAGAGTAAAAATTAACGCATAAAACTTAAAAAGCATAATCAAGAATCAAAGCTAAAGACCACAACTTAACAAACCCATTTCAACATTGAACTGAAACAAAAAAAAATTCCTAAAACTGAGGGCCAAAAATTGCATATATTAACAAATAATGGCACAAGGGATAGATCAAGAGATGGAAAGCAGGAAATATAGAAAGAGATAACGAAGTTACATAGAATAAATTAGTAGAAGCGAACGTGTATGATCAAATTCCAATGGGCTATTCTGTGCTGACCGGTTTCTGGGTTGGGTTTTTGGGGATTTTCATTTGTCAATTTATATGAATTTATAGGAATTTGTTTTTTACCATGAATGGAGGGTTAGGAGATTCTGACTTTGACCAAGAACACACCTTTCTTTTAGGCAACTTTTTCTCATCTCTTCCCCTTATTTTCTTTTTTAATTTACTAAAAAATTAGTAGTCCTAATTTTTGAAATATTCACTTCTAACATTTTCTTTCCAACCCGTTTAAAAAAAAAAATCATTTTCTTTCCAACTTCTTGTGATGCTTCATCAACACGAAAATAAGAGAGTCATCTTATCAATTGAAACATAATAAGCACGTTGACGTTGGTACAATACAAATATTCACCTATTCTATTTTTTAGTAAAGAAAATTGTTTATTAATTTATGTATATAAAACCCAAGTCAATTGCTCAAAAAATTCCGACCAAAACATCATTAATGTAATTATTAATAATATTTAACTTAATTATTAATTAAATATATATAATATCACCAGCATCTTAATAGATTTTCTTTTTTATCTTTAATAATTTATGTAAATTTTTGCATATTTCGTTATTTAAAGGTAATCAATTCAAATATAAAATTAGCACACATCTTTTGGTAGCATATATTTTATATATAATATATACGTGGGGTATATAAATTAATATATAGATATTCTCATATTTCTTTATTTAGAGGTAGTCAATCCAAATGTAAAATTAGCATACATATTTTGATAGCATATATTTTAATATATATAGCTGGGGGGGGGGGGGGTCACGTGAGAACTTTAAATGTGTGAAAACTAAGAACCATCATAGCCAGCGTCAAGCTCTATGGTAACCGAAGTTATGGGTGTTGTGCATGGCATAGTGATGAGCATGGAGTTTGGGCTTGCACCGATTGCGATATTCACTAACTCTAATGGCTAGACAGGAGGAGGATCGAGCATTTTTGCCCAATGACATTCGGGACATATTGGATGTTGCGAGGGAGAATTTGGTGATTGGCGTGTTTCACATGTATCGTATGGCAAATAAAAACCGCACATTGTTTAGTGCAATTTGTGCGTTACATTGAGCATCCTATGAGGTGATTTCAAGATTTCCCTAATTGGCTTAGAGATATTGTACGCAATGATTTTGAATAAATACCACAGGTTCCGTCTAAAAAAAAGTTGGAATCATGGTGATTTTAATTTTTGGCAAATCTTAATTAAATAATCTGAATCGTGATTATTCACGGTCAATTGGTCTTTATTCACGATCAATCGCTGTTTATTTACGACCAACCATATCATTATTGACGTGAATTTCATTGAAAATGACGTGGGTAAAATTCATTTTATTTTTATCATGTTATTCACGGAAATCGTGATTCATTCACGGCCAATCGCTATTTATTCACGACCAACAATGTAATAATTCACGACATTTTTCATTGAACATGAATATGAGATTTCAGTGAAGATGAAAAGTGATGTATTTATTGAGATTTCATTACCAACATGTAATTATTCACGAGAATTCTCATTGAATATGAATCTAGAATTTCATTAAAAAGGGAAGGTGGTGTAATTATTGAGATTTAAAATAATCTATGGTATGTATATAATTGGTCTTAATTCTCACTACAACGTAAAATTCTAAATGGAGCTAATCCCGTGAAACCACACTTGGGCCAGAATGCTACCCTAAATAATTCGAATTGGGCTTAAATGTGGTTCACGAACGTTGAAATTTAAAATAACTAATTTATTTCTATAAGCCTAAAAAAATTGGGCTATTTTTATAAACCGTCCTAAAATAGTGGCATAAAAAAATTTAAACTCATCCTTCATGATACATTCGTTCTATTATTTATACTTTTGTTAGTTTTTATAATTGAGATTTAGAAGGTGTAGCCAATGTATTTTAAGATTTATGACACCAAGGATCATAATTATATACAACTATCTCAGATGTGTACTTGCTGAGGTGCTCATGCGCTGATCAGTTGTCGCCGCGAGTTTACTGATTGTTTCCTTTCTTGTGTCTTTCCAAATCCTCTTCGCCAGTGGAATACACTCCGTACAACACCAAAACCATTTGACAATGACACCCTAACTTTCGTATAAAAGCTTTTGGTTTGGACGATACAAAATTGATTGTTAAAACTAACTTTGGTACAATGTTTAGTATCTATCTCAAATTTTCAATTGTCGAATGAACATTATGTGAAGAAGGCTTCGAGTTTACTGATAATAGTTTTGATTTGGGCAAAACTGAAATTTAGAGCAAAGTTGAAAATGGTAAAATTTATGTATTTATGCTACAATTTTATGGAGTTGAAAAAATAACGAAATTCACTAAACGTTTGTGGATTTACAACCAATTAACGTCCAAAAACTATGTTGCAAAATACGGATCCATAAAAAGCAATTACCAGTTCTAAAAAATCTTTATAGACTAATACAAACTTTGAAAGAAAAGTATCTACATATTTTGGTTGAAATTTTAACTAGATAATAATGATCATTAGATAAAAATATGTTGACAAATATCTTGATCATTCATTTGATACCTCTTCAATTATAAAATAAATCCATCTTCATTTTAATGTTATTATATTGATTAGAGCTATTTGATAATGTTATTGATATATTTGATACTCTCTCCATCCTTCCTCATAAAATGTGTTTGTTTTATGTGCGCGTGTTGGCCAAGCGGTAAAGGGTTAATGCCTAAGGCTAAAGGTCTTGGGTTCAAGTCCCCTGTGTCCCGCCCTTTTAATTTCTTTATTTAATATTGTAAATTTATATACATATATATATATATATATATATAATACTCCCTCCATCCACAAAATTTATTATGATTATAGTGTATTTATTGACTAATAATGTGCTCTAAATGTGCTTTTTCTAGATTTTTCTCCACCTCTTTTAAGACACTTTAGATATGCTTTTTCTAGATTTTCCCAGTTTCTTATCAGATTATCTGAAGATTGACTAATAATGTGCTATTTGCAAGACCACTCACTTGACCCTAGATAGTAGAGATTTATTCAATTGTAAATTAGTTTGGTCCGATTGTACTTGTTTTAGTATAGTTTATTATGTACTCAGTAGCCATAATTTCGATGGTTGGATCGTTGAAAATTTATATAGATAATTGATTTCTTATTCATTAAAGCTTATAGCTCTCATCTAGTTAAGAAAAAATAAAATTTTAGCTTGACTTCTAGTGTTTTTTTTTTTTTTTGAATTACTAAAAAAAAGTTACATTTAGTTGCTTTCCACGACTGATCTGTTGAATGGATCTAGTTGTGTGAATTATTTTTTTCTTGATCATTTAGATATAGTCTATAAAAAGCTAAATAAAAAATCTCGAAAAAACTCATAATCACAGAAAAAATGTTCATGAATAGAAATTAAAATAAGAAAGTGATAATAACCCTATATATCAAGGTCCCGTTTGACTGCTTGGTCAAAATTACGCAAGTAATTGAAACCCAAGGAAGCGTGGCTATTGTTGTGCGAGTTTCTTTATATTGACGCACATTTGGTAGCGTGATCACTAATTTCTTAGCACAAAATACCGCAACTAACACGGTGCAATTGTAGCAAATAATCAGTAACCGAGTATCATATCCACATAGACTGATAAACGAAATAACTCTAACTATTCTCTAAACAAACTATCACAGTAGACAAGCAAACATAATATGAAGAAGATTTAACTAAAAGTAAACTCAAATAGAAGCAAATAAAATTCAAGAGGAAAATTCAAATAATGAAAACGACTGATCCTAGGGTAGTAAATTCATTAACTAAATCCACATAATCAATCTATTAATCCTATTAACCATTTTAATCCAGTTATGATGAGAGATCACTTAATTAATCAATTACTCTCGCTAGAGCAGCAATGACCGTAGATTAGTAAATTATCTATCTCCGCTAGGTCTCAAGACAATCTACTAACTCCAAAAAGCAAATAAGGATAACTCCCTATGATCCACCTATCTCCGCTAGTCTCAAGGTTAAAATCATATCATATATTCCTGAATCCACTAAACAGTTATCTCCGCTATGTCTCAAACCGAATAGCTACACATGCAAATTATTGGCCAGATAATCCACAAGAAATCAAGCACCATAAATTATGAATCATAAATTGAAAGGCAAAAATGTATTAATAAATTAATCACATGACTTCAATTAACTATTACAAACCCTAAAATCAGATAAAGAAAACTAATCAGACATAGCAAAATAAATCAAAAACATAATTAAAAAGAACGCAATTGTAAAAACTGAATGAAAAATCTTGAATCTTCGCAGAAATCCAATCCAAGCTCTAAAAACTGGAAAGCAATAATAATCTAAAGCTCTGAAACTGAAAAACATAAAGTTGGGAACCCTAAATAGGTCAAAAGATAACCTATATATATGCACAAGGGATAAATACAGTATAGAGCTTGAAAATACTGATAAAATCCGAGAATCCCGCAAAATCCCGAAAATTCGAAAATTCTCATCGGGCACTATTCACTGCTGCACGCGAATTTCTTGTTCTGGCCATATCTTTCTCGTCCGAACTCCAATTTGCAATCCATTTGCGCCTACGAACTTGTATCGCGATGATTCACAACTTTCATTAAGACCATTTATCCAAATTCAGACTCAATATTTCTGTAAAAATCACCAAAGTACTAGCAAATATCATATTTCACAGATAAAACAATTTAAGCACAAAACAATCATCAAACACTCAATTCCCAATAAAATTAACATCATAAGAACATTAAAAACCATGGAAACATGAGTGTTATCATAGCGCTAGGTGGAAAGTGTGATTCCTTTCTTTTTCTGTTTGGTAAATAGATCTCAACTCGTGATTATAAGTTAAAATGTCCTGAATAACATCGTTAATTTTATGTAAAGACAAGCGTATCCAAATTTCAGACAACAACAAAAGATAAAAGATTCACAACCCATTCCAGACTTACATCAGTTCGCAGCTCTAGGGGTATCGCAACACGAAAGCTTCTTCAAACCAGTGCCCAATTCAGTGCCACCCGCAAACCCTAGCAGGGGTTAATCGAGTTTTTTTAGCTTCGAATATAGCAGCGAATACTAAATACGAAAAATCGAATTGAAATTTCAGAGAAAATAGAAATATGTTCAGATACGAAAAACTGACCTGGTGATTTGTGATGATGTATGTGTTCTTCGTCGCCTCCTGCTTGTACTGCTAGAATGGAAATGCGCGGACATACCAAAATTTTTGAATACTTTCAATCGAAAAAATGGGGGTTGCCATTCATAGGGTTGCCACCGGTTCCGGGCCCGAACTGGCGGTTCAGGTTCAAAAATTTCATGAACCTGAACCGGCCTGCCTAAAATTTGAAGTGCTGGTTTTCGGACCCTGAACCGGCGGTTCGCGGGCTTTTTTTTTAAATTTTTTTTTGTATTCTTTTTTATGAAATTAAATGATTTGTCATGAAATTTCAAAAATTTTTACTTTATAAGTGTTGAAAAATTTCAAAATTATTAAAGTTAAGTATTATATTATTAAAATTATTAAAATTATTCAAAAATTTCAAAAATTATTAAAATTTCAAAATTTGTAGATTATTATATTATTTAAGATTTTTAAGTTGAGTAATTTCAAAATTATTAAAGTTAAGTATATATATACGCAAAATTTAAAAAATACAACATATATTATATAAGTTATATATTTATAAGTTTTTTTTTTGACATTTGGGTGAGGGGGAGCAATGAGGTTTGATCCCTAGACCTTATAAGTTATAAGTTATATATTTATAAATTATAAGTTATATATTTATAAGTTATATATTACATGAATATAAGTTATATATTTATAAGTTAAGTTGAATCCCACATTGAAAAATGTAGGATATGATAAAAATTCGGCTGGAACCGACGGTTCAGGGTCGAACCGCCGGTTCGGACTGCCGGTTTAGGGTCGAAATATATGTGAACCTAAATCGGCCCTTAACGTTTGGCGGTTTGGCCCTGAACCGGCCCAGTGGTCAACGGTCCGGGCCAGAACCGTTGACCACCGGGCCGGTTCAGGGTCGAACCGCCGGTTCCGGTTGGCCCTTGGCACCAGCATTCATAGAACGCAAATTGGGGGAGATCTCCGCACATGTATTCGTGAATGAACAGTGATATTTGCTTGAGCCATGTGTAAAAATCGGGCCACCCACATTAATTTACTTAACTACCAAACGAAATGTAAAGTCCAGTTAGCAAGCCAATATGGATTCAACTAGGCAGTGAAAACGGGCCCCAAATATAAAGTATAGTTAATGTGCGTGTGCGTGTTAATGCCCAAGGATTGAGGTTTTGAGTTCGAGTCCAATCGTCTTGCGATCTTTAAATTTCTTATTTATTTATGTAATTTTTCAAAAAAAAAGTACAATTAATGTGCATGATATTGCGAAATTAACAAGTTAAATTTGCGGTCTTTAAATTTATTTATTTATTTATATAATTTATAAATAAAAAAGTATAATTAATGTGTATGATATTGAGCAATTAACAAGTTATTTTTTTTATTTACTTACGTAATTTATATAAAAAAAAGTATAATTAATGTGCATGATATTGCGACTTTTAGATTTGGATCTAAATATACTTGAGGGGATTTACCTTGACGTCGTGATCTTACTTCTACTCAATACATAAAACTAGAATGCAAGTATGACTAGAAAATAGAAATGTTGATTACTAATTTGAAACATGCATGACATAAATATATGGTGCTATATATATGCGGACAAGATCTAATAAAAATATTGAATAATTAAGAATACTCGAAGTAACAATCTAAGTGAAGTTGTATATAACTTTCCTTCTTCTTCTTCTTGTGTAGTGTACTACATAGAAATTTTGAGGGTTTTTTTTGTCATAAGTCAACATTTTTATTACGTCTAAAAAAAGTCAATGTTTAGATTATTGTCCTTAATTGCAAATGCAAATTAATTACCACTTTTTTTTCTCTCTCTCTTTTTTTTGGCAAATGGAGTGCCGTATTGCTCCCTTAAGTAACTTTAATGAGACCAACAATTAAGTATTATATACATATTCAGCGTAATTAAAGTTTATAATAATTGACGGCTCAAAAAAAAGTTATAATTATTGAGAGGGGCCAACTAAATGAGTCCATTCAAACAATTTGAAACTTATTTTGCAGTATGTGAAACAATTTGAAACTTATTTTACATTTCAAATATTTCTAATGGCGAGGACAAATTTCGCAACTTTTTGTTTTATAAATTTACAACCAAGGAAAACGGATGCTAATGATAAATAAAAAAGATTTTAATCCTGAAAAAGGAACACAAATGCAATTTTAGAAAGAGAAATATCGATATGTAATTCGATTTATATCTATGACTCCTTTCATCAGTTAAAAAATTATTTTTTTCGTAAGTTTCCTAAACATATGTACTCCCTCCGTCCCACGAATTTTGAGTCATTTTCTTTTTTCGATTGTCCCACGAATCTTGAGTCATTTCTTTAGATGTCAAAAAAAATTCCTTTATTCACATTTTCACTTTTTCACTTACCACACTTAACATACTAAATACTATTTTCTTAATTTTCATGCCGAAAAGAAGTGACTCAATATTCGTAGGACGGAGGGAGTATTTTTTATTTTTGAATACGACCTCATGCATAATTGAACATTTACCTTTATAACTTATAATTATTTATCCATAATTAAATTAGCAGTATTCTCAATATGAGATCATTTCTCCACTAACACAACCCTCATTTTACTCTTTATAACCCCTTATTTAAAATTTAATTAAATTAATTACAAAAATACATATTTAACCCTATAACTCTCAAACTAAATTTCTAATAATAAATGCGTAGCCCCCAAATTGTAGAGTTTACCCTGAATTACTTTCGATGGGAGCCATAGCGTGTGGGAACAAATTTTGCAATGAATTATTTTGATAAATTTAACAAAATTGATAGATTGATTATGCGAAGATTGATAATTCAGGCAATTTCATAATTTGTTTCATAAGATTCACTAAAATAACATAGAAACACATTGCTAAATAGATTAAGAGGAAAGCAGAAAATTAACCAAAAAATCATACAGTGTAGTGAGGAGGCGGTGGGAGTATATTTTTTAACGTGTTTGTTTTCTCAAAAATTTTGAGCTATGCTAATTAAGTTATTATTTGCTGAGACTTATGAGTATGCGGCGATTGAAGTATATGAAAAGTATAGCAAATGCCAAATCAATGGCAGAGGAGATGGATGAAAGGGATTTGTCAGTTCCTAACTTAGATTAAGGTCTAATGGGGGCTATTGAAAATAGGAGAGGAATAAGGATTGCGAAATGCTGAATATTTATTTCGTTAATTAGTATTACTCCAAAATTTAAGTTATTATATTTAGGGGTTATAAAGGGTAAAATAGTAAAAAAAATTACTATTATTTTTATTAATTTTAAAATAGAAAGGTGTAGTGAGTAAAATGAGGGCTATGTATAAAATTACCCTTTTAGGGGACATATCAATATTTTTTAAAATATAAAAACTGTTACCTGTAAAAGCCTACTAAACTTACTAAATCACTCGTATAAAGCCCAATCGTTTCAACAGCCCAATCATAAAAATCTATCTGCTAATTAGGCCCGTTATTACTTGCTAATATAAGACCACACAAATTATAAGGCTTTCCTTTCTTATAAGACTATTACCTCTTTACGACGTATACTTATTAAATTTTTAAATAAATATGAACTTTCCCGTCTAGACTCGAATAAAATTGACATCCCTAAAATTGATTGGTTTAGGTTTTCTAATGTTTGCCACTGCGGAAAATGATAATTTACTCTCATGTCTCAGTAATCTTTTATACACATACGTATAGCACTGATCATTTACAACTCAGTATTATTGAATTTAATACTTTCCAAAAATGTAGTTTTTGTTGTCAAAAGAAAAAAAATGTAGTTTTCACTATAATTTTTATTTCTATTTTACCCCTGCTTTAACATGTATTTTGCTTTTGAAGACCTTGGAAGCCATCTACCATGTGTTGCACACCATGTATTTGCTTCTATGGTGCCATCTACCATGTGTTTCACGTATCAAAATTCGTGAGACGGATAAAGACCACATCCAAATGTTATAAAACACAAATAAAATCATAATTATGATTGAATATGATCCGATATATAACGCACTTTATTTGTTTTTGCTTATAGTTAGATCAAGTATATAACGATTTTAGTTTTGATGCTTTCCAAATTAGGTGAGTACGTTTATTGGTCTGGTTCAATTCATTCATGTCATAAGTTAGGCGTTAAGAAGTAATGTGTAGGCTCGCATGTTATCACCTTTACAGCATTAATTGTTTTTAATATACAAACTTGAAACACCAACCAAATAAAGTAGCTTTATTTTATGCCTAAATTAATTTAAGTAATTGTGACACTTAAACGTAGTTTACTAATTAATTATGTAATGTATTAAAATCATCCAACGTCCAATTTCAAATAGGATCAATCATGTCCTAGCTAGTTACGCATGTACCTCAGCATTATCACATGCACACATATATTTATATATCATTAATTAATTTCGCGCCACGCACTAACATAACACGGCATCTCGTATTCTTAAATGAGGCATTCCCCTGTGCATCCGGGTGTAAAATGACACTAACACTACACTATCTTGAAATGACACTAAGACTATTTTGTTTTATAAATAACACTGTCACATTATATATATAAATAACACTGTCGTGAAATGACACTAACAATATATTGAAATGACACTAACATTAAATAACATTATCATGTTATCGAAATGACACTGTACACCCGGGTGCACCGTGCACCCGGGGGTGCACAAGAGAATTTGTGTCCTTAAATAGACAAAATAACCTTAATTTGATTTGTGTTGGGTCCCATCAAAGATTATTTGATCTCGATCGTAAGCCATATGCATCATCTTTTCTTCACCAAATAGGCAAAAACGTGTTTCATGTTTTTCAAACCCTAATTTTTGATGGGTGTTAGTGCATGTCGGCAAAGAACATATATATGGGCTTGTACTAAATTAGGTAGACTCAAAAATTTTAAGGTTAGGTGTTAGTGCATGTCGGCAAAGAACTATAGCCAGGGCCGTCTCTGAGGGCGGGCCAACATGGGCGACCGCCCATGGCCCATCATTTTGGGGGCCCAAATTTTTTTATATTGTCTTATATATACTGTTATTATTATGGGCCTAACTTTCTTCTTGTGTATACTATTAGCATTGTATAAAAAAAATGAGGCCCAAAAAACTTTATCTTGAATAATTTTGGGGCCCCAAAAAATTATAAGGTCTAATATCATTTTTTGTGTATACTATGCGCATTGACTCTATCATGAAACAATTAGAAGGTATAATATCTAATACAAGTTTGACTATTGCTAAGAGTTTTGCAGCTAATATGAATATGGGGCCAATATTTTTAATCAAATGTCATTTAGAATTTGAATATTTTGTAGTTGTTGTGGACATAACGATTACTTCTTTAAAATGTAGATTTAAAGAAATGAAATCATTTAATCATATATTTGGTTCTTCGTTTGATTCGAAAACTTTAAAATCTTTGGATAGTGAAAAATTAAGACATTAACGTATTAATTTGAAATCTACTTTTACTCATGATATGAGTTAGATGATTTATTTATTGAATTAAAAATATTACAAATGAAATTGCCAAATAAAATAACTTCAACTATTGAAATTCTTGAATTTAAGAAAATTACAGATTGTTATCCAAATGTTGCAATATTGTTAACTTTGTCTGTAACAGTAGCTTCGGCCGAGAAGAGTTTATGGAAGTTAAAATTGTTGAAGACATATTTAAAAACGTCGATATGGCAAAAAAGATTAAATAGTTTAGCAATTTTTTGTATTGAAAAATTTGTCTTAAAAAATATTGAAACAAATGTTCTTATAGATGACTTTGCAAGTAAAAAAGGCGAGAAGAAGTCATTTTTTTTTTATAATTATTAATATATTTTTTACCGAAATATTATTATATTACTTTAAAAAAAGTGTTTTTTTTTGTGTTGTTATGATGGTGAATAGATGGCCCATTTTTATCGTTTCGCCTTGGGCCCATTTTTCGTCAAAAACGGCCCTGACTATAGCATTATCTTTGAGTATGAGGACTCGTCTCAAACGACTACAGGTATGTTTCTGAATAATTATCTTTGTCATATTTGTTTTAGGTATGTTTCTGAATAATTATCTTTGTCAGATTTGTATTATTCTTGAGGTATGTTTCTGAATAATTATTTTTGTCAGATATGTTTCTAAAACCTATATTGTTTTAGTGTATGATGATGATGTTCTTGATCAGTGTTGTTTTGAAATTGGAATTGAGTTGCGCTCTTATGGATTTGATATCGTTTGCATATTATTTCCTTATTCAATGCAGTATGGTGTCACTTTTAATACAGAATGGGCGAAATTATATATATATATATATATAGTACTCCATTTTGTAGTTTGAATGAACCGATGATGATTGATGAATGATGTCATTAGTGATGATTAATTTAGATTTTATAAAAATGTTTGAATTGAAAATTTTGGAACGAAATTCGAAAAATGCATGATTTTGTTTTTTCTTTTTTAGGTATATTTGCTTTAAAATACATAAACTTTTAACACAAATTTGTTGAAAATTTGTGTTTTTATTACCTTTAAAATTTGAAAAAAATACACAACTTTTTGATTTTTATTTTTATTTTTCCCAAAAGTATGATATGCTCTAATTTTAAGATTTTTGACTTAAGAAACTCAATTTTTCGACAATTTAATTTACCTTTTATGTGCGCTTCCACTCCTGCTTGCTTGCTGCCCGCCGCCACCCACCGTTTGGCTCTGATTAAATAGCAGCTGCTTCTGGTTAGATTGTTTTTTGAGCAAATATTTTTAATCTATTTTTTCTCTGTTCTAGGTCTTAAATTTAATAGCAGCGAGTTGGGTATTAATATGTATGTGTGTATATCCTTGGACGTCCTTGTTTGACGGCTTTCATTGCATCAAACGGACTCTCATTTTCAGTTCTTATTCTGTGAGCAGACCAACTTGAAGAAGCACCCTTAGAAACATCCCAGAATTAAATTTGATCATAAAGGATGCATAATCAAAAGCGCCAAAGGAATTTTCTTATTGTAAGTGCATAGTTACATAAATAATACTATATTGAACAACATAAAGAACGCCTGTATATTTTGGATAAAAGCCAAATATTCCCAACAAGAAACACCTTTACCTGACAGTAAATGGAGCACTAGCTTTGAATTTTTCCTGGCATTGATATCAAATTTTTGAAGGCATTCAGAATGTCTCTAGATATCCATTGGTAATCTCAGTCTCCGTCTCAAAATGCAATAATTGTAATCTGTGTTTTATGCATGTGATCTTTTGTGAGAGATTTAATGCTGCAAAATGGCTTTAGCTTTTGTCTGATGTGGGAATTCAAATTCTGGAAAATAGAGCTCGACATTTTTTCAACGTTGACTTAATTGACTTTGAAGTTAAGCTCAATGTTGTTGGCTCTATCCTGCTCAATATGTGTCGGTTTTCGCACTCTGTATGTGTATATGCGGAGTTTAAAATTATGTAAGGCCATTATCTTAGGCCTATTTGCAAAAATAGGCCACTATTATTTGGACTTGCAAAAATAGGCCAATTATTTTAGATTTTGGCATTTTTAGGCCACATTTGAGCTCAATTCAGCATTTATAGGCCACTTTTGGGGTAAAAATATGGCCCAAAATAGCCTGATTGGGTACACATGTGGCCTAAAAATACCAAAACCTAAAATAATTGGTTTATTTTTGCAAGTCCGAAAAATAGTGGCCTATTTTTGCAAATAGCCCTAAAATAATGACCTTAAATAAATTTAAACTCTGTATATGCGTGTGCTCACTCTTTGGATATAAGAGTGATCTTTCAGCTTTGTTGACTATTTTACTTTGTAGTTTTTCTGAACTAGTAATTCACTATTGCAGTGAGTTGGTTATTAATATTAATCTGCTTGAATTCTTGGTTTTTATCTGTTTTCTTAACAGTGAGTTGGGTATTAGGGGTTACCATATTCATACATATGGCAGAGTATCTACTCACTTGATATTCTATCATTTGGAAGTACAGATTCGAAGTCAAAAAATGACTTCATCACATGCTCGGTGCTGAAACCGCCCTCGCCCCCACGTTCATATCGCTAGGTGGTGTTGGGCCAAACCAATCCCCCACCGTCCGCCCCATCCCCGTCATCCCAACCCACGCCCACGCCCACGCCCCAGCCCCGGCCCTCGCCCCCGCTCCCAAACTTCAATGGTCGTGTTGTCGTAAAGTTACCCTACAACTTGCTCTTGGTACTACAGTGGGATTCGAAAAAGAAATGTTTTGTAATCCATGGTTTATGGCCGGAATGTGAAGATGGTGAGCCATCTACTGAGGACTTTGTTTGATAGCGAGCAGCGTCCTTGCAGGGCCGTTTTTGACGAAAAATGGGCCCAAGGCGAAACGATAAAAATGGGCCATCTATTCACCATCATAACAACACAAAAAAAAAACACTTTTTTTAAAGTAATATAATAATATTTCGGTAAAAAATATATTAATAATTATAAAAAAAATGACTCCATCTCGCCTTTTTTACTTGCAAAGTCATCTATAAGAACATTTGTTTCAATATTTTTTAAGACAAATTTTTCAATACAAAAAATTGCTAAACTATTTAATCTTTTTTGCCATATCGACGTTTTTAAATATGTCTTCAACAATTTTAACTTCCATAAACTCTTCTCGGCCGAAGCTACTGTTACAGACATAGTTAACAATATTGCAACATTTGGATAACAATCTGTAATTTTCTTAAATTCAAGAATTTCAATAGTTGAAGTTATTTTATTTGGCAATTTCATTTGTAATATTTTTAATTCAATAAATAAATCATCTAACTCATATCATGAGTAAAAGTAGATTTCAAATTAATACGTTAATGTCTTAATTTTTCACTATCCAAAGATTTTAAAGTTTTCGAATCAAACGAAGAACCAAATATATGATTAAATGATTTCATTTCTTTAAATCTACATTTTAAAGAAGTAATCGTTATGTCCACAACAACTACAAAATATTCAAATTCTAAATGACATTTGATTAAAAATATTGGCCCCATATTCATATTAGATGCAAAACTCTTAGCAATAGTCAAACTTGTATTAGATATTATACCTTCTAATTGTTTCATGATAGAGTCAATGCGCATAGTATACACAAAAAATGATATTAGACCTTATAATTTTTTGGGGCCCCAAAATTATTCAAGATAAAGTTTTTTGGGCCTCATTTTTTTTATTCAATGCTAATAGTATACACAAGAAGAAAGTTAGGCCCATAATAATAACAGTATATATAAGAGAATATAAAAAAATTTGGGCCCCCGAAAATGATGGGCCCTGGGCGGTCGCCCATGTTGGCCCGCCCTCAGAGACGGTGGTCCTTGGAGGGTTTACACACGCGGAGCGCGTGCAGTTGTTGATTATTAATTATTTCTGGAGTTCTGGAGTCTTGGGTTTTATTTTATTTAAAAGTTAGTTTTATTATTCAGTTAGCCAGGCCCACATATGCATGGGCTTTACAGATTAGGGTTTTATTATATAAAGTTGTGTAATACCTAGTTACCACTTCATCTAGAAAATTATAGTCAGGAACGGAAGTTTTCCGTAGGCCTCTTCTGAGGAGTTATCTATTCAGTTACGTATTGGTTTTCTGTCTTTCAATCATCTTTACTCTATCATTGTTGCAGTAAGTAGCTTAGTACATTAGCTGACATTGCACCTGTTTCTTTATATATTTATTAAAATTGTTGTTGTTTTATTATTTTAGGGGAGAGATATTGAGGGTGCCCTCCTGGCTGACATGATACAATGTTGGCCTAACCTAGACACGAGTAAAACCCATGAAGAATTCTGGCAAGCCGAGTGGACAAAGCACGGATTAGTAAGTGGCCTTTGCGGCCTCGAGTACTTCAAGTACGCGGTGAGTTTATATAAATGGCTCTGTGTCCCATCGTTGCATGAACCACCGCTTCACTTTGGCCTTAAAGTCGCCCATTTTTATCATGCGGGTGCAGTGCCTCGTCTGCGTAAAAAATCCATTAGATTCGTTCCCAAAGTTAAGTATAAATTCGACGATAATTTCCATTTGTTTGTTCATGAAGTAAAAATTAAGATCCATAAGAACTTAAGGTTACAAAATGTTGTGAGTACACCTGATGATCGGCGGATGTATCTATGTAGTTGGCAGCGCCGATATGAAAGTATTGGCAACATCACACAAGGTCAGTCGAAAAGAACATTTTACTTTGAATTAAATTCTGATATAGATTGTGCTAACTGGATTTTATATGTTTTTGTACAGATCCTTGAGAGCAGCTTGGCAGACGAGATTCATAATCTCCAGACTGACTTAATGTTTTCATTCTCTTAGACTTGATTGTTTTCATTCTCTTACTTCATGTTGAAACAATCAGACTTGATGTTTGCCATACAATCTGTTGTCAGACTTTCTCCCCCACGCTGAGACAATCGTTCTTTCCTTTAAATTTCTCTTTTCATTGGATTTTTTTTCTCTTTTCTAGGAAAATATATGAATTTGTCGATTTATTTGTTGGACCCATAATAAATGTGGAAGATACATAATACATGCTATCATAAAAAAATGTATGTGTTTTGACTGTTAATTAGCTATAATCACTCGCCAAACTTCGCCAACGCTGACAATCATTCGCCAAACTTCTTCAGCGTTGATAATCACTTAAAAATTCGCCAGCGTTGACAAATCCGCCAGCGCTAACAATCACTCGCCAAACTTTTCTTTGCATTTTACGAAAAATGTATTATTCGGATGAAGAGTATACATTTTTCAAAAAAAATATATGTATGTACATTTAGAAAACACAATGATCATTTTTCAAAAAAATAAAAAAAAAATTTGTTAGATCATTGCTCTCGTTGGCCCTGCGGCCCTACCCAGCTCGTGTAAAGCTTGACACCTTCCCTTTGAAACAATGATAATATATTGTATATTCTTTATTTGAGTTAGTTAAAATATGAGCATTTTACTTTGAATTAAATTCAACTTATTATTGTCAATTGTAATGGATAAAATTCGTACAAAGCTGAAACTATACGGTCCAACGGGCCAGCCTGGCAAAGCGATCCGCGCAGCCCCAGGCGCCCAGCTTATCTCGGTAGACAGAGCAACAAGAGCTCAGAGGCCAGAGCAGCACAACTCAAAGGCCAGAGCAGAGCAGCTCGGAAGCCAGAGCAGAGCAGCTCAGAAGCTAGGGCAGAGCAGCGCGTAGGTCGGAACAGAGCAGCTTGCAGGCCAGAGCAGAGCAGCTCGGAGGTCATAGCAGCACAGCTCAGCGGCCAGAGCAGAGTAGCTCGGAGGCCAGCACGTCAGCGCTGCCCGGTAGCGCTCGACTGCCCAGTGCAGCCCTGCCCGGCAGCGCTTGACTACCCAGCACATCCCTGATAGGCAGCGCTCGACTGCCTAGCGCAGCCTTATCCGAAAACGCTCGACTGCGCAGCGCAGCCCTGAGGCACGCACAATAGCGCAGCCCTGCCCGACAGCACTCAACTGCCCAGCGCAGCCCTGCCCGGCCACGCTCGACTGCCCAGCTCAGCTCTGCCCGGCAGCGCTCGACTGACCAGCACAGCCCTGCCCCGGCAGCGCTCGACTGCCCAGCGCATCCCTGATGGCAGCGCTCGATTGCCCAACGTAGCCCTGCCCAGTAGCGCTCGACTGTCCAGTTCAGTTCTTCCCGGCAGCGCTCGTGTGGCAGCCCTAATTTTCCGGGAGAAAAAGAAATGGGCTATGTGACAGGACTACTAAGCTTTACTTGAATAAAATAGGTAATGTGCCCTGAGGGTTGGGCATTATGCCGTATTTAAATGAAAACAAGTACGACATTATAACATAATTATTCTCCCTATCAGGATCAGAAGTTGAAGGTCTGAGACCAAGACAACGTCTCATACTATGCATATGATAGATGCGGAAAACAATCGCTAAGAAAGTGATGGAGAGTGAAATTCATATAAAAATATGAATAAAGTATTAACATAGTTGGAGAAGAAAGTTGGAAGATAGGTTAAAGGGAGTTTAAACGTTTCATGAAGGAATGAGAAGGGTCATCAATATAAAAATCAGATTTTCTTAATTTTAATTAAATTAACAAAATGATGTCATTTTGTTATTGGCTAAAACGACACTGCATTGTTACACATCAAAAAAACGTCGTTGTTTCAATGCCACGCTAGATAAGTAGTTGACACGTAATTGACACGTCAGATTTTTCGGTCACCGAAAATGAAAATTGTGTTAAAATTGGACAACTAATTAAATTGGTGTATTAAAATGTAAAATCCTAACTTCGCATCAAATATGGATTTTCGGCAAAGTTTGTGTATTTACATGCAATTTTCCCAAGATTTAACTAAAACTAAACTCAAATAGCAAATTGAAGAAGAAAATTCAAATAATGAAAACGACTGATCCTAGGGTAGTAAATTCATTAACTAAATCCACATAATCAATCTATTAATCCTATTATGATGAGAGATCACTTAATTAATCAATTACTCTCGCTAGAGCAGCAATGACCGTAGATTAGTAAATTATCTATCTCTGCTAGGTCTCAAGACAATCTACTAACTCTAAAAAGCACATAAGAATAGCTCCATATGATCCACCTATCTCCGCTAGGTCTCACGGTTAAAATCATATCATACAATCCTGAATCCACTAAACAGTTATCTCCGCTAGGTCTCAAACCGAATAGATACATATGCAAATTATTGGTCAAATAATCCACAAGAAATCAAGCACCGAAAATTAAAAAAAAAATACATAAATATGATTTATTTATTTATATAATTTATATAAAGAAATATAGTTAATGTGTATGATATTGAGCAATTAACAAGTTATTTTTTTTTATTTACTTATGTAATTTATATAAAAAAAAGTATGATTAATGTGCATGATATTGCGACTTTTAGATTTGGATCTAAATATACTTGAGGGGATTTACCTTGACGTCGTGATCCTACTTCCACTCAATACATAAAACTAGAATGCAAGTATGACTAGAAAATAGAAATGTTGATTACTAATTTGAAACATGCATGACATAAATATATGGTGCTATATATATGCGGACAAGATCTAATAAAAATATTGAATAATTAAGAATACTCGAAGTAACAATCTAAGTGAAGTTGTATATAACTTTCCTTCTTCTTCTTGTGTACTACATATAAATTTTGAGGGTCAACATTTTTATTACGTCTAAAAAAAGTCAATGTTTAGATTATTGTCCTTAATTGCAAATGCAAATTAATTACCACTTTTTTTTTTCTCTCTCTCTCTCTTTTGGCAAATGGAGTGCCGTATTGCTCCCTTAAGTAACTTTAATGAGACCAACAATTAAGTATTATATACATATTCAGCGTAATTAAAGTTTATAATAATTGACGGCTCAAAAAAAAGTTATAATTATTGAGAGGGGCCAACTAAATGAGTCTATTCAAACAATTTGAAACTTATTTTGCAGTATGTGAAACAATTTGAAACTTATTTTACATTTCAAATATTTCTAATGGCGAGGACAAATTTCAAAACTTTTGTTTTATAAATTTACACCTAAGGAAAACGGATACCAATTAATGGTAAATAAAAAGGATTTTAATTGATGGAGTTTAAGAATGTTTTGTAAATGAAGTTTGACCTAAAAAAGGAACACAAATGCAATTTTAAAAAGAGAAATATCGATATGTAATTCGAGTTATATCTATTACTCCTTTCATCAGTTAAAAAATTATTTTTTCGTATGTTTCCTAAACATATGTACTCCATCCGTCCCATAAATATTGAGTCACTTTCTTTCTTCGGTCGTCCCACGAATCTTGAGTAATTTTTTATATGGCCAAAAAAATTCCTTTATTCATATTTTCACTTTTTCACCTACCACACTTAACACACTAAATACTATTTTCTTAATTCTCATGCCGAAAAAAAGCGACTCAATATTCGTGGGACGGAGGGAGTATTTTTTATTTTTGAATACGACCTCATGCATAATTGAACATTTACCTTTATAACTTATAATTATTTATCCATAATTAAATTAGCAATATTCTCAATATGAGATCACTTCTCCACTACACGTTCAATAATTTTGTATTAAAACTCGTGCCAAAATGTTCTTGTATATTTTTTTTGGGGGGGGGGGTAATTTTAAACACAATCCCCATTTTACTCTTTATAACCTCTTATTTAAAAGTTTAATTAAATTAATTACAAAAATACATATTTAACCCTATAACTCTCAAACTAAATTTCTAATAATAAATGCGTAGCCCCCAAATTGTAGAGTTTACCCTGAATTTCGATGGGAGCCATAGCGTGTGGGAACAAATTTTGCAATGAATTATTTTGATAAATTTAACAAAATTGATAGATTGATTATGCGAAGATTGATAATTCAGGCAATTAACTAAATTTCATAATTTGTTTCATAAGATTCACTAAAATAACATAGAAACACCCATTGCTAAATAGATTAAGAGGAAAGCAGAAAATTAACCAAAAAACCATACAGTGTAGTCAAGAAGCGGTGGGAGTATATTTTTTTAAGTGTTAATAGGGGAATCTACCCACTTCCATAATATGTCTATGAAAAATACCCACCCCCTAGGGGGTGGGTATTTTTCATAGACATATTATGGGGGTGGGTACTTTTAATTCCAGCCCTTTTTTTAACGTGTTTGTTTTCTAAAAAATTTGGAGTTATGCTAATTAAGTTATTATTTGCTGAGACTTATGAGTATCTGATGTGGCGATTGAAGTATATGAAAAGTATAGCAAATGCCAAATCAATATATATTTTTTTTCGTTTGATTAAGGATTAAGGGCTATTGAAAATAGGAGAGGATTAAGGATTGCGAAATGCTGAATATTTATTTCGTTAATTAGCATTACTCCAAAATTTAAGTTATTATATTTAGGGGTTATAAAGGGTAAAATAGTAAAAAATATTATTATTTTTAAAATAGAAAGGTGTAGTGAGTAAAATGAGGGCTATTGTATAAAATTACCCTTTTAGGGGACATATCAATATTTTTTAAAATATAAAAACTGTTACTTGTAAAAGCCTACTAAACTTACTAAATCACTCGTATAAAGCCCAATCGTTTCAACAGCCCAATCATAAAAATATATCTGCTAAATAAGGCCCATTATTACTTGCTAATATAAGACCACACAATAAGGCTTTCCTTTCTTATAAGACCATTACTTCTTTACGACGTATACTTATTAAATTTTTAAATAAATATTTACTTTCCCGTCTAGACTCGAATAAAATTGACATCCCTAAAACTGATTGGTTTAGGTTTTCTTGCCACTGAGGAAAATGATAATTTACTCTCATGTCTTAGTAATCTTTTATACACGTACGTATAGCACTGATCATTTACAACTCAGTATTATTGAATTTAATACTTTCCAAAAATGTAGTTTTTGTTGTCAAAAGAAAAAAAATGTAGTTTTCACTATAATTTTTATTTCTATTTTACCCTCGCTTTAACGTGTATTATATTTTGCTTTTGAAGACCTTGGAAGCCATCTACCATGTGTTGCACACCATGTATTTGTTTCTATGGTGCCATCTACCATGTGTTTCACGTATCAAAATCCGTGAGACGGATAAAGACCAAATCCAAATGTTATAAAACACAAATAAAATCATAATTATGATTGAATATGATCCCATATATAACGCACTTTATTTGTTTTTGCTTATAGTTAGATCAAGTATATAACGATTTTAGTTTTGATACTTTCCAAATTAGGTGAGTACGTTTATTGGTCTGGTTCAATTCATTCATGTCATAAGTTAGGCGTTAAAAAGTAATGTGTAGGCTCGCATGTTATCACCTTTACAGCATTAATTGTTTTTAATATACAAACTTGAAACACCAACCAAATAAAGTAGCTTTATTTTATGCCTAAATTAATTTAAGTAATTGTGACTTAAACGTAGTTTACTAATTAATTATGTAATGTATTAAAATCATCCAACGTCCAATTTCAAATAGGATCAATCATGTCCTAGCTAGTTACGCATGTACCTCAGCATTATCACATGCACACATATATTTATATATCATTAATCAATTTCGCGTCACGCACTAACACAACACGCCATCTCGTATTCTTAAATGAGGCATTCCCCTGTGCATCCGGGTGTAAAATGACACTAACACTACACTATCTTGAAATGACACTAAGACTATTTTGTTTTATAAATGACACTATCACATTATATATATAAATAACATTGTCGTGAAATGACACTAACAATATATTAAAATGACACTAACATTAAATGACACTATCATGTTATCGAAATGACACTGTACATCCGGGTGGGGGTGCACAAGAGAATTTGTGTCCTTAAATAGACAAAATAACCTTAATTTGATTTGTGTTGGGTCCCATCAAATTTTATTTGATCTCGATCGTAAGCCATATGCATCATCTTTTCTTCACCAAACAGGCATAAACGTGTTTCATGTTTTTCAAACCCTAATTTTTGATGGGTGTTAGTGCATGTCGGCAAAGAACATATACATGGGCTTGTACTAAATTAGGTAGACTAAAAAATTTTAAGGTTAGATCCAAAGTATACGCATAGTTTGGCGTACATGCATGCATGCCTTGCTTTAATGTGATGTGAATGTGAGAATATATAGTACTACCAATCAATCATTTACGAATTAACTTTTAAGAGGTCATATATGGCTCGAATTTTACTCCATCCGTCCCACGAACCTTCAGCAGTATTTCTTTTGAGTTCTTCCGCGAAGTTTGAGCAATTTCCATATGTGACAAAAGTTTTTTTCTTTAGTCATCTTTTTACTTTTTCACCTACCATACTTAACACACAAAATATTAACTCTTTAAACCCGTGCCGAAAAGAAATTGGTCAAGCTTCGCGGGATGGAGGGAATATTTTTTAATAATAACGCAATTCTGATTTAGGTGAGCTCAATCGGCATTAATTAAGTTCGGAATTAATATTTGATTTAATAGTTTAAATGCAATTAATATAATTGGTACGTTTGGTTAAGATGCTACTTAAAACTTATTCGGTTGGCCACACCTTTTCGAAAGAAAGTTCATAATAACGATTGATTGAGAAATGACATTGTAAACTATATACTTTTTCTTTGATGCAACAAAAGTAAATAGCTAGCAAATGCTACCTATAATGATGACTTGGGTTCGCCAAATATTTGAACATTAATTTGAGTACTTTTTATATCATATTTGAAATGAAGAGAAATAATTAATTAAGTAATCGAAAATACAATCAAGATAGGAATAGGAATAAAGGGGTTTTGACATGCACGCATTAATATAATGTCATGATTTTAATTTTACCAATATACGTACTAGTTTGAATCAATTAATTACAAATGAGGATAGCTAAAAAATTATTTACTCACATTTAAGATAATAGAAACATGTTGAAAAATTTAGTTGTGGCAAGTGAGCATGTCATGTCACGACAGACATGCAGAGAATTTGGACGGCTTTAAGAGTCAAGGGCCGGCCGGTGCTGACATGCAACTCACTCACTTAAATTATTTTCTTCATACTTTAAAATCTTTATATTATTCTTTAGTTATAGTATCAAATAGGAGTATTAATTTTAATTTGTCGTTCTTCATAATTAATTATTCAAAGCTTTTATTAGAGAAATTGTGGGGGTGAAAGAAAGAATGTATATATATTTACTTAAATAGACTAACTAGCTCGGCCAACGAACCTTTATTTTAAATATTTATAATTACACACATGGGTTGTATATATAATTTTGAAATTTGTTGAATATATATGCAATACCAATTTAATTTGTAAACTGTTTTCAAATAAATTAAATTTATAAAATCTTTTGTTTAAAACTGAATCGAGTGCACTCGTGACTAAAATTACGAGTTCAATCCATGATTTTTTTTTCTTCTAATTTTTTTTTGAAATGATGAGGTGGGAAATTGTCCCGTTGTTGATTAATTAATCTTATTATTTTTCCCCCAAGTCATTTTGTCACTCGTGAACCAAATAATATGCCCCCCACTTTCTTAGACAATGATCCAACATTTTTAAACTAAGAAGGCGCTTTTTTCTTTTTTATATGATTTATTAATAAAAATAAGCAAGTTGTCGTAATTTACTGATATGAGATATCCTTGATGAACAAAGCTCTATATTCAAATTGAAATCTAGCAATAACTTTGTCTTATTTTTTTTTGGTTTTTCTGTACAGAGTAACTGATTATCAACGTGTTCGGTAAATTTAGCCTCCCAAAAAACAACTAAAAAATATAATTATCAAGTAGGATTCCCTGCATGCTGGCTAGAAGAGCTAGCTGCGCCTTATATTTCTTAATCTTTTCTATAGTGTTTTTTCCCCCCTTTAATTTTGAATGAATGATTATGAATTATGGCTTATTATTGGAATGAGGAGCATAGGGCCGCATTACAACAAAATTTGTTTAATAGTGACACAATTTTAGTTACCAATAAAATTAATTTATTACTACCTCCGTCCACCAATACTATTATTTTAGGTTCAACACAAATTTTAATAAAATAGTTGATAGATATGTTTTTAGTGGATAAAAGGTCTTATCATATAGAAATGAGTGATAGTCGTTGAATTGAGTTGTGAATATCCAAAAGAGCTAAGTGGTTGTTGTTACAAAGAGATAGCTAGGTCATATCCAAAAAAGAAAAATAATACTAGTACTATACTATTATGGACGCCATCGGATAATTATTGTATACACTTATTGTTATACATAAAAATATAAATAAATTTTATTACATTTAAAATATAACAAAGTTTAGCTACACCTATTGTTATACATAAAAATATAAATAAATTTTATTACATTTAAAAATATATATAACAAATTTTGTGACATCTACACGTATAAATAAATTTATTATATTTAGATCTATCATAGAATATTTTTGTTACACGTATCACACGATATATTTTTGCTTTCCTCTCCCCCCCCCCCCCTCCCCCACCCCCACATGCATTATATTATTAATAAAATTAAGTTTTTTTCAAGAACAACTAATTATAAATATATGGTTATAAAAAATAATTATACTTTCACATTTTACAAAATAATTGCAGGTACAATTTTTTTGAAGGTACAATTTGTTTTGCAGGTACAATTTTTTTTTCCACTTTTTGTTTGCATTTTAAGCTACCAATGTATTTTTAATCAATGTAAATAAAATTCTCCTGTTACTTGCATAACGTTTATCAAACTAAATCATTCAAATGCTCTTACCGGCCAATTACCACATATTTTTGAAATAAGAGACAATTATATATTATAAAACGCTTAATTAGATACATGAACTCTTAATTATATTAGCTCAACCAAACACCTAAGCTGCAATATTTTATTAGCTCTTTCAAACAAGTATATACAGGCAAATTAATGCCCTCTTACGATACGAAATCTAATAGATAAAAAACAAACAGATTCCCCAATTAAGAAAACACTTTTGAAAAGTGTGCATTACATAATTTAATCACCTTGTTTGGAGGAACCCTATTTCCCGCATATATTTCACATGATATAACTCTATATATCCTCTTGTTTCATTTAAGTCGACTCATATATACTTTGTAAAAATACCTGGGAATGGATGAGATCATAGCTAGATTGATTTGGAATTTAGTTGGGACAACTCAAAAGAAAAGGTGGGTGTGGGCTGCAGTTTGTCACGCCTTGCTTGTCATGTAATCATCTTTCATCATTACTTGATTAGATGCAATCATCTTCCACCACATTTCCCTCATCATCCTATTATGGAAATTATACCAATCCACTATCAATTTTCATCTTTGCAACCACACATTTTGGACATTTATGTTCGAATTTAGATGCGGTACCGCACTTTTTAATAACTTATAAGCTGAAGTTTGAGCTGATTGATATGATTTCTAACTAAAAACCGATAAATCGCGCGTCATGATCTGAGCAAAAAATATTAGTAATATCTTATTCCCCTTTTCTCGTAACAAAAGATGGGCAGAGAGAGACAGAGTCAGAGAGGCGAGAGTAAGCGAGGAAAAAAAATCATTTCTTCACCTGAATCTTTTCGTTGTTTAATTTTATTGTCGTTGCATGCCATGCCACACCATCCGTCGCATCGAGATATACTACTTTTATGCTATATATTTTATATTTATAATTATATAATTATTTATCGTATTCCAAATTCAAAATATTTAATATGCAACTGTAATCATCTATCATATATACCAGGTGTTTCACAATATGCTCATACGTCTACGACGAGTACAAAATTATATTTTACCGTTTTCACAAATATATTACTCCTAATTACAATATGACCGTTGGTGGTGATAATTTCTGATAGTTTGGTGGAGGTAAAGAATACAATAAAATTAAATCATGTCCACTTAAAACCAATCATTTTCCTAAATAGTATTGCCAATAAACATTACTTAGGCAACACTACTTGTTTAGAAAGTATGCCTACTAATTCCACGACTTCTAACTTTTGCACGAAAAAAAGGGGCTGACATGATTAATTGGCATGATCATTTTCCGTCTCTTAGTTTACCCAATTATTTTAGGGTTTCAGTAAATAAAATTAATAATTATTTTAAAATTGTAATTTCAGTATGATTTTTGAATTGTAACGAATTAAATTATTATTTTAATTTTTTTCTTTTGCAATTTCATCTCTTTAACTTTTTTTCGGTCATCGGAATGATATCAAAGACATGCAATTTTATATGTTCTTTTATTGTGGTATTCTTCTTAATTAATAGCTTTGGCATGTCGTTTGGTTGTATTTGCGGTAACTTAATTCGATCCTCACTTGAAAAAAAATTGAATGGACGAAATTGTAAAAATTGAAAAAGAGATTATTTAATTCGTCAACATTAAAAATCCCGTTAAAATTATAATTTTGAAATAGTTCTTGATTTAATTTACCAAAACTCTTTTATTTTATCAATAAAAGTTTCGTAGTTCGCAATCAATTCCGTTTTTGATTTATGCAATTTATTGTTTTTATATTATATTGTAAAAAACAATATGCGTTAAAACAAAATATGGATTCGTTTTGATCACCTATTTACATCAGTCATATATTGGCTGAAAGGACTTGTCACCTCTCTTTCTCCATCTCGGTGCTTCGTAGGCTATTTTTTATAGGTTGGATGTACGTTCGAAAATGAAGTTTAGAGAATATTCTTTTATATTATACATTTTTTAATTTGAGAAAGGAGCGGTAGAATTTAAACTCAAAATTTTGTTGCTTATAAATTGAAGTCTGTAACGAAAATAAATTTAGACACTTTTTGCATCGACGAATATATATATATCTTAAGGGGTGGGCTACCGTTAGAGCGGATCTCAAGAGTAATTTTTAATGTATGAATTTTATGTAGAACAAGTATATGAATTAGCTGTATAAAGGTATGAATTGTGAAAAATAAATTTTTGCTATCTTTGGATTCGAACTCAGTATCATAAATCCATCCAACAGGATTACGAATCAACAGTAAATCTTAATGATTTAAGGGTTGAAAATGATTCTTATTTTATATCTTAAGAAAATGTTCTTATTTTAGCCATTCCCTATATATTAATGCTTTCTGAATTCTAAGTTCAGAAGTCTGATAATCCAACTTTTATACGGTTGGATTTGATAATGAGAACTTTTACATAACTATTTATACAAGATTTTAATAATTATATATATTTTTTTAAATAAAAAAATATGATTGGTGGAGGCCTAAGCAAAAATTGCTCTCACTGGTCCCCGCATGCCCTGTCACCTTCTCCTTCCAAATTTATCACTATCAAACATATAAATAAATTATAAAAAGAAGAAAAATAGGGAATTTGGGCTTGGCCCACAAATTACAACCGCCAATTGAACACAGGCCTTGAATAAAAGCCCTCGTGCACATTTTCCTTATCCTTCAAGGAGCCGAGGAGTGGTTTACAGCCCTCCACGTGTCTCTAGATTTAATACTAATAATTTTGTATAGGATTCTATAGGGATAATTGTCTTTCATATTATTATTATCTTTGATTCAATAGTTTGACTTGATTATACAGCTGTAGCAGACTAGTATTCAATGTTTTAATTTGTTGTAAATAAAATTTGTCTAAATTTTTCGGCATTCTTGAGATGAGAAATCAAGGATTGAGTTTCCACGATAAGAATAAAATTTTAATAAATAAAATTCAAACTTGCTTGATAATAAATGTGAATCAAATTTGAGTAGGATGATGATGATATTCAGCTTGATTCATAATAATTTTTTTTTTTTAATTTAAACTTATAAAATATGGAAAAGCTAGAGGATTTGTAAAGACTTCGACTCTTAAGCATTTAGAACTCTTATATGATGATCTAATCTATATATTATATATATGAAAAGTCAGTTTCAAGATAGGTCATCAATAAAAAAAAAATGTGTTATAATTAAAATATAATTGCAGAAGCTAGGGACTATAGTGGTTGTCATTTGGTTCAAACTTAATATAATCGTGTAAAGTAACATGCGTGAAATCATACGTCTAAATAAAAAATGAGTGCATCTTAATTATGTATTATCTCCATCATGCAGGAGGACGTACAATTCATTGTATTTCCCAAAAAAAAATATTAATTGATTTATTCTAAAGGAATGATTAATTGAATTTGAATGTACTCGTCAAGTAATTTAGCACGTTATGACGAAGTAGCGTAGAATATTCAAGAAATCAGATTATTGGGCACATGAAATCGATTTGAGAGAATCAAAATCTGATTTTTGGGGTCCACTTTTATGAAGTCCTTTTCCACCATATGCCTATTTGGAAAAGAAAAAAGAGTAGAAACCTCTAATTTCACAAACCACATAATTATTGTAATTGTGCCAAAAGTATTTAAACGCAAAACTTAAAAAATCTTATGTTAAGTATAAAAATCAGGAGCAATTCTTTGTCAGATTCTTCTAGAATTTAAGAAGAAATTTCAAGTTAAGAATCTCACACATATTCAAGTTAAGAAATTTCATTGACAAGATACACTCAATTTTTTAAAATTGTTACACTTCATGCACATTTTTTTATTAAAAAATTATATTCATCTTGTTTGTAATGAGCAAATAAAATTGACCCATGACAGCTGAGATTTTTATTGGATCATTCAATCAAAATCGACCACACGTTAATCGATATTAATCACATAAAGTTAAAACAACAAAATAATTTCATTATTCCGGCTAGTCGGAATCATGGAATTCTCAACCGTAATCATGGATTCCATGAGAAATTTATGATTATGGTCGATCGGAATCATGAAATTCTGGATCAGAATTTGCGATCGATTGCACGTTCATAACTAACGTTCAGTTCAATAATTGCTTATCAATACTCTTAATTACAAAAACAAAATTATTTCTACAATTACAGTCAACATGACATCAACTTTTAACTTTTTCAATAAAAAAATACTGCTCCTACATGAATAAGTAAAATGGATATTTCTAATGTAGTAAAGCTTTTCCATGTCGAGGCACTCTCTCGTGTAATCGATTGCACCGTATAACTGATTTCTGAATGACACTACTTCAACATATAAATGACATTTGAAGATCTTCAAGTGTTATTTGTATGTTGAAGTAGTATCATTCGGAAATGTTCAAGTGTCATTTCCCGAATAAAGTAGTGTCATTCTAGAAACCAATTGCACGGTGCAACCGGTTGCATATGAGTATTTATGTTCCCTATCATAATTTACATTCTACATGATCTAATGCGATTTTACATGTGAATTATTATTTGGATGGTTATCACGCTCTTAATTTAAATAAGAATTTTTTATTTGATAGTATTATTATATATATAATTATAAATATTATTATATTTTCCTTCATATGATCATTTTTGGGTAACTTATGATGTTTGAAACATATACCAAGTGATCGCATAACATAAGTCCGAATAACATTATTGAAATCTTAAGCTAATAACATGAGTTATGAAGTCATGCATGGCCACTCCAATTTCCTCATGAACGTTAATCTTTCATCCACCTAAACTTTTTCCTCAAAAACCATAAAATCTGACCAAAAAAGCTTCATTTCGTCAACTTAAAAATTATATCTATCTAGTAATACAAATAAAGTATCTCAAATGAATTCTCTTTTATCGCAAGAAAAACTCATAAATTAAAGATTTATAATATAGAACAATACTCTTGTATTAGAACTCAAATACTATTAACATATTATAGAAATGTCCTTATCAAAAAAAAAAAGAAATGTCATTAAATAATATTTAGATCATACTCCCTCCGTCCACCAATTCATGTCCTACTTTTCCTTTTGGTCCGTCCACCAATTCATGTCATATCCATTTTTAGTAATTATTTATACATATTTTAATTGGTGGATCCTAATAAACAATACACTTTTTCTCCATTAAACCAATAAACAATACACTTTGTGGGTCCCTTTCTCCACTCAACTAATAAACAATACATTTTTTTCTTAAAACCCGTGTTTCCTCCCCTAAGTTATGAATTAGTGGACGAATGGAGTATTATTTAACCTTAGGGCCCGTTTGATTTTCAGTATTGGATTAATCAGGATATAAATTATCCTGATAATTTAGTGTGGATTAGTAATGATTTCTAATCTCAGATGGGTGTTTGATATCATTGGTAATTAATCCCAAAAAGTGTTTGGTATCCATTGAAATAGGTTGGATTAACATATCAAATACCTAAATTAGTAGCCTATGGAGGGGGTGGAATAATTAGTGTGGGTTAATCCCATGGGGAGGTGGGATAATTAGTGTGGGTTAATCCCACAAAATAAGCTAGGGTCTTGGGATAAACCTGGAATTGACCATATTAGTAACACATAATATCAAACACTACATAAATCCATACTAATTTAACTTATCCTGCTTTTAAACCCATATCAAACATAGTCTAAACAAGTTTTAATTCAAAGATAAAAATATCCTCAAAAACTGTTAAATCAAACCCAACAGAAGTAGAAATAAATTAATTAGAGCGATTGATCGTGGACAAGGGCAAACGGGGAAATTGACAACACTAAACTAGCCGTTAAATAGAAAACGTGGGAGGTGGTGGGCCACAATCTCGTGGGTCGGTGAAAATGAAAATCCCAGCCTGTTGTGGCCCACAGACGGCCCAATCTCCACTCAATTTTAATTTATCTCATCTTAATCACCTTCAATTACCTCCCTCATTTCTTCCATAAATACCCCCACTACCCCTCCCTTTCTCTCACTACTCTATCACTACACACCCCCACAGTCTACGCACCCAATCCTCCCCTCTCTCTCTCTCTCTCTACACATCTCTCTCTCACCGCAGATGACGAAGGAGGTAGCGGAGCACGGCTCCTACGGGGCGAAGGACTACCACGATCCGCCGCCGGCGCCGCTGATCGACACGGTGGAGCTGACGAAATGGTCGTTCTACAGAGCTCTGATTGCTGAGTTCATCGCAACTCTGCTGTTCCTCTACGTCACCGTGCTGACGGTGATAGGGCACAAGAGCCAGTCTGCAACGGACGAGTGCGGCGGCGTCGGAATTCTCGGCATTGCATGGGCCTTCGGCGGCATGATTTTCGTTCTCGTCTACTGCACCGCTGGAATCTCCGGTCAGTTCATTGCTCCTTTTCATTATTCGAGTACTTCAATTTGCTATGCAATTTTTATTTTATTTTTTTATTTTTAGATTTTAGATATTTTGTTTTTGTTTCATAAGCCGTCATCTCTGCTGCATGGAGCATTGAGAATATATTTTTCCGGCGTTGGAAAGTTGGAATAATTTTTTTACGTTTTTCTTAAAAAAGTAAAGCCAAAAAATAAAGGAATCATCTTTCGTCACACTCAACCACAGAAATTTCGTTTTCTTCTGCGAAAAAATACAAAATACAAAAAATCACCCTATGTAAATTTTGCTCTTATTCAAAGATGATGAGTTTAAATTCCACATCATTTGCAATATATATCAATCTTTTTGTCCAATTAATTGTCTTGTTCATAATTGGTTTCGATTTTTCTTATGTTAATTATGTGTTGTTGTTGCAGGGGGTCACATAAACCCGGCCGTGACATTCGGGCTTCTCTTGGCCCGAAAAGTATCATTGATTCGGGCCGTGATGTACATGGTAGCTCAATGTTTGGGGGCCATTTGCGGAGTCGGGCTGGTGAAGGCCTTCCAAAGCTCCTACTACAAAAAATACGGCGGCGGCGCCAACGAGCTCGGCGCCGACTACAGCAAAGGAGTGGGGCTCGGCGCCGAGATCATCGGCACCTTCGTCCTCGTCTACACCGTCTTCTCCGCCACCGATCCCAAGAGGAACGCCAGAGACTCCCACGTTCCGGTGAGTCTATACCATTTTTCTCATCACTTTTTTGTATAGTGTGGGTTATGATGTACTAATAAATCTAAATCTTTATTAGTAAATGATAATTGAATGCCTACCTTTTTTGTAGCTGTCCAACTTATCTAATGTGTATCCGAGTCAGCAAAATGTGGCTTACAAATTGGGCAGTTGTAAAAACATGTGGTGGTTACAATTTTAAGAATTCTATGCTCATTTATTACTATACTTGAACATTAGGCAAAGGAAAAAGATTCCCCCACCATTTCTTGTTGTTGCATGTAATTTCCCTCATTACTTGGGTAAAAATAAGTATGGGATATGAAACAGATGTAGTCCTTTTCCAAGATTGGTTGGAACTTGTTATTGTGTATGTATATATATGTATTCTAATAATTAGGTTTGGATGGAATATTATTAGGTGTTGGCGCCTCTTCCAATTGGATTTGCAGTGTTCATGGTTCATCTAGCGACGATCCCCATCACCGGCACCGGCATCAACCCTGCAAGGAGTCTTGGAGCTGCTGTCATATACAACAAGGACAAGGCTTGGGATGATCAAGTAACTTTTCTTCATCAAATTCCAAATACTTGTTCAAAACATTTGAATTAATTAATTGCTTTAATTTCCTAGCTAATTAATTTTGATTTATTTGTAGTGGATATTCTGGGTGGGACCCTTCATTGGTGCAGCCATTGCAGCTTTCTACCATCAGTTCATATTGAGGGCAGGAGCAGCTAAAGCCCTTGGCTCATTCAGGAGCAGTGCTTCCCACCATGTTTGATTTATTTTATTTTGATGAATTATCAGGAAACACATAAAATTGCTAGATGTGTCATTTTATCATGGAAATGGAACAAGAGAAAGATTTAGTATCATTTTCATGTGAATTATTTAATAATCCCCTTTTCTTTTTTATGTTGTATGTTAGTTTTGTGTTACGAGATTCCTCCGGCTTTTCATCATCTAATTTATTGTTGAAATGAATTCTTGGTAGACCTTTTGTCTTTTATTGATTCAAAATATATTCCAAGTTATTCACTTGCATTAATATATCAACAACATCCCATCAATATTCTCAAAAAAAAAAAAAACAATATCCCATCAATATTCGTACTTTAATTCAATTCTGTACTCTAATCTAACGTTCGTTAATTAGTTTTTATTAACGAAAACATTGATTTTTTGTTGACCTAGCGAATTGATCGCGCGGCGTGGCCTTTTTTATGTGAATAAATGATAAATTATCCAAAATACTCAAACAAATCGCATGCATTCTAAAATGGCTTGTACTTTTAATTTAACACAAACTCTCTTAATATTTGCTGGATGTACAATCACTCATATATTATAATAAAACACTTGTAATATCTTATTAAGATGGCACTTCTTGTAATTCTTCTTGTAATTGACACTATAATATTTTAAATGACACTATAATATTTTAAATAACACTATAACATTTTAAAATATAAGCCGTGTAATTTGTATAACTGAATAGTGTCATTTACACGATTTGGATCAGGATGCGGGTTTGAATTAACATGCAGGTCATGATCTGAGTACGAGTCAACCCGAATGTACGGTACACCCGAGTGTACAGGAAATTTTGTGATTAAAGTATGTGAGTGATTCAGAAGAAACACCAACTAAGGGGTGTATTCAATCCAGATTTTTAAAAGTCCTTTAAAATACAAAGGTATTCAATTCAAAATTTTTAAAATCTTTTCAAATTCAGAGATATTCAAACCAGACTTTTTAAAGTCTTTTAAAATCAGGTGGTATTCAACATTTCATGGATTTTAACAATCCATGGATTCTGATGGATTTGTCAAAAAAAAATACAAAGGACGAAATCCGAGCTTCAGACTTGAGATTTCGATGGATTCCTCTAAACTCCACGCGGAGTCTATGGATTTCGAAAGCCCTTTAAAATCCATGGACTTTTTAAAGTCTTTTAAAATCCTACAGAATCTCAATCCAATAATTAATATGGGGTGTCCTAATTAACCTCCTATAACTTTTTTTTTTCGTCGGATAATCCATCCACGTGATTGCATCCACATGAATAAAAATTAAAAATGATCCATCATTTTTGTTATTGAAAATTAAAAGAATATATGAAGATAAAATTAGAAAAACATTGAAATTCTTTACAAACCTAGCTATCACCTCCAATGAACTTGCACTAGTTGCGGTAGTGATGAGTGAGGGAGGGGAGGAGGGGTGCCACGATGCAGACACAATTGATTATCATTCATCACAATATATATTTTATCCTTATATTATATACTTCCTCCGTCCACGAATTTTGTTTTATTTCTTTTTTTGACAAAAAAATTCTCCTCTATTCTCCTATATTATATAGTATTTTCTTAATTTTTGTGTCGAAAAGAATTTACTCAAGGTTCGCAAGACGAAGGAAGTATTATACGAGTTACGATCGAGCATCATCGTAGTATATACATATATATAACACAATCTGGCATGCTAGTAAAATAAACAACGGAATCAAAACATAACACGATTTTTATGCATGATTCGAGATTCGCGATTAATATTTTACGCCCTTTTCTTCCTTTACTTGCGCTTTTTTATGTCTGACTCAGATAACATATTTATTTATTAAAAGTTTTAATAATGAAATAATTATATATATTCTGGTATAGCTTAGCTAAATATAAAAGTCCGGGAACCATTACTTATATATACTACATTTTTAAATTTTATTTCTTCAAAACCCCATGCAATAAATTACGTATACTTGCACTTTGTCGCTACATTAATAACTGTAAAAAACATTAGATTATAAACCAGTACCGATCTAACATTATAGTACAAGATCCAAGATCAAATTTACAAACACTGGCCTCCAATTTCAAATACAAACTATATATCACTAGATTAATTTATACAGGTGGAGATAATATTTTTCATTATCATATACTGTTGTTTTACAGGTTGTTGATAATATAATTAATCTTAAACTGAGATTTGTTTGACAGGTTGTTGATAATTTAATTAATCTCAACCTGAAATATCTTACTGTTAATAGATAAGTACGATGAGTAGAGAGCATGCCAAATTTGAAATATTAACACATTCAATGTGATTAATATATGTTTATTTTTCTCAAGGATCAACCAATTTGGAACTTCTTCTTCACTCGCAATTAATGCTCAAGGAACTTTGATTATATATGGGATGATTAATCATACAGCCTTGATATTCTACTTATGATGGGGTGTTTTAGAATTTATAGGTTTGGAAAAAAGTCGTAAATAATAATTAAGAAATATATGAACGGTAACTAAAAATCCATCATCAAAAATCAACCGAATCACAACCACGTAATTAACTAAAATAAAAAATAATAGTATTAAATTTAGATCATGACATAAAAGTATACCCTCAAACCCCAAGGCAATTAAAAAATAGGTTTGAATTGTTTGATAAACTATATGGTTCAAATTGATGCAAAGTCCATTGCCAAATTCATAAATTCTTCATGAGGCTGGCCCCTACCTATCGCTATATTTTGCTCTGAAATTGGGACTTATAGTAACTTCACTAAACTTCTGTCACGTCGGTTGAAGACCTTTTTGTGTGAACAATAAAAAATAGAAAGAAAAAGAAATTCGCAATAATTATTGAATTCCTACGTGATATTGATCAGTTATACTTAGTATAAAAGTGCATTTTTCACAAAATTTAATTAAGAGTACTAGTTTAATTAATATGATAATGTATATTTATATATTATCTATTACTAATTTACTATATAAAAATGTTTATTCTTAAAGTTTTTTATTATATGTACAAGACAATAATCCGTTTGATATAAAATTATTCAAAATTATGGTAAGTTTATATATCTTCTTTTTTTTTACTTATTTATTTTTTGAATTTATTAATTATATATATCATAGCTTACCGTATAAAATAATTATACTTTTGTGATCCTATAATTGCCTTGTTACTGTGTTTTCCTATAGGATTCAAATCTGTAACTATTGAAGTACAATTAGTTTTTTTTGATCGAGCAATTACTTTATAAGTTAAATACAGTTAATTTATAGGGTTAAGTGCAAACTATTTGTAGATTTTATGTTTAAAGGGGTGTTTATTTGATCTTAATTCCAAGGAGGTTTATAATATATTGTAAAATTAAATCTCAAAACTCTCATTGGTTGAATTAGGTAACAAACATTTAAGAGTGACATAATGGAGTACGTGCACTTATGATCAAAGGTTACATTACATATCTAAATCTCGCAAACTTGCATGCAGTTAAAATAAAATTTGCCTTTTTCATATGATTTGTAATCTATTGCATAAAAGCAAGATTTCCCAAAGAGAACTCATACATAGCAGTTATGGGACGAAAAAAAGAAGAATAAAACAAGAAGATATAGTATATGTTAGCTATAAAGTTGAGGGATTGAAACATGAAACCTAGATAGGCATATGATGCAAATGCAACTGGATTCACTGTTAGTAGTAACAGAAAGAGAGGAAGAAGAGTCATTATATTATAACGCGTATCATCAAAATCTTTTTCCAGTTTCCAATTTTCATATACAAAAAAATGCCCAAAAACTAGCTAGGACGCTCTACACAACAGGATACCTCCAAGAAAAGAAAAACCCTCCACAGGTGGAAAAGGTTATCTATGCCGGTTGGGGAAGGGGAGCAATAAAGAGGTTAGAAAGATTGATGCAATACTCAGAGAGAAAGCAAAATAAACCTAACCAGAGTAAGCGAATCATTCGACTTTTTTGTGCTTTCATCCAATAAAAAGCTTCCTCAGAGGTCCATCCTTGCGATCTTTGGTAGTTGACTCGGTTAATGCCAGGATTCTGCGGATTCCAGTTGTGGCAGCACCTCTCCCGAGTGCAGCAGCCCTTGCCACAATCTCTTCCTTCAATGGAATTATTCCAGCAGGTGTGGATTGATTAGGTGCTACCGTAGTGTTAGGTGCAGATGGAACGGCCGCCTTGATGGATTGTTGATACGTCCCTGCCCCACGCTTGTTGTAGTCGTCTAGTATGCTTTGCTGGTCAGTCCTTTTGAGGCCCTGAAAATTGATTAAGTATATAGCATGTAAGCAGGAAGAAGTAATTCGAAATTAAGAAAATATTTTGAATTTTTACTCAAAGACGAATACAGAGAAAAAGAAGAAAAAAATGAATTCAAGAACTCAGAGATGGGGAAGCATCAACCTTAAGATCCAGAATTCGCTGGAACTCGGAAGGAGTACCCTCGGGCAGTAGAGCACAATATGTATCTGCCACAGAGTCGATAGGGGACAATATAACCTGTGGATCATTTAAAGAACATTTAACTAAGGAATGGTGTTTAAGCGCGCCTTGTTAAGCCATCACAAAGTCCAGTGTCAATGAACTCTTACTTTTAACAGTGCTTCAGCTTTGCTCATTTCACGGCTTACAAATTTCGAGTAGCCAGCAGCAGCAGATGCCGCCTGCTCAAGGAAGCAAACAGGACAGTTTTAAAAATGAAGGCACAGTATAAAAACCTTAAGAATGAAGAGTCGGTATCTTACCTGTTTTCCAAGGGAAGGAATTTCCAGAAGGATTGTTTTGACAGCTTGTGTATCCAGCAGCATCTGATTGTACACAAAAACAATATGTCCAAAGAGGTTAACAGCTAAGTTCAATTTCATCAAAAAAAAGTACTATAATTTTTATATGGTCACACTAGGACAAATATCATTGAAATATTTAACATTCAGAATAAATGCCTCGTTTTTAATAAAACCCATCCAACCAGGCAAACTCACACAAAATCTGACAGAGTAAAAAGGAATAAGTACTTGTTGTGCTCCTGTTTCGGAGATTTGCTTGCATTTGAAGATATTGAGATAGAAGCGCGGACCAAGAGATGATGCAAGCTGCAGAGGTTAGAGAGGATTAGCTTTGAATCATGGCTGATCTAGAAGAATAAGCATTTAAAGAATAAAACTTATGCTGTTTGTTTGAAAAGAGAAAAACTACATAGAAATTTTCATTGACTAAAGTTATATTACCACAATACCAAGAAGCTAATGTTAGTTATTATCATGCTCACTATTCTTTAGGAACGCACACTGGAAATAATAGTGAACACCTTCAAGTATTATCCTGCAACTAAAGAGCAGGATACAAAGTCAATTTAGGAATTACTTGTTCACCTTATCGAGGAAGAACTGGAAATATATAGGAGAAAGAAGCCTTCCAAGTACAGGAATGCTTGAAGTCAGAATTGTATTTATGCCATTCACATATCTGCAGGAATATAAGTAAATTAACATATGAAAAAACATATTTTGTCAGCGATCATATATTTATCAAGGCATCTTACTCTGATTGATCACCAACACTTTCGAGTGTGCCCCAAGGAACACGTGTCATTGCAGCCATTTCAGAGTCAAACTTTGTTTCTATACCATGCACAAGAGTTATCAGTGCTTTTGTTATAACTGCTGAGAACTCATCCTGCAAAATACAGAAAATGTATGAGAAGGGGGCTTGGGGTCGCAAGGCAGAAACAGTGAAACAAGACATATGAAGGTTTTATCCACCTGTACTTCAGACATGTCGATGCTATCGGCATATTGGGGATCAACTATTTTGGAGACATTTTCAGCCAATTCACCTGACTGATAATGTGAGTAAAGAAAGAGACTCAGTCTTGGATAAAAGAAAGATAAAAATAAGAAGCAAATAGAAGAACTCAAACAAGGCTATATCTGCAGCAGACATGTTGAGTTCACCAGATACGAAACTCTTCATCAGCCACCCATTAGAGTCATATGTGGTACTCGGTTCACTTGTATTTGAGAAAGTAATGTAATTTTGCATCTAATGGAGCACAACTTGTTGCTGCAACTTCTGGTTTTTCAGTGAAGGTCTGAATCAGCAACAGAAGCTGCTGCTACTTTGCTAGAAACTTGCAATAGTAGCATTTAAAGTATTGCAATACTTTTATTGAAACAACAGAAATTTCCCAACCCCAAGTTCTTTAGAGTTATCTTGTAATATTCAGCTTGTTTGATCAGTGATGCAGATCTCAACATAATTGAGAATCTTCATTTATATGAACTTCACTCAATAAGAAAGAAATATTCAAGGTAGAAGAATATCTTAAGTCACGGCCTATAAAAATAACAAGCAGGCTTAGGTTGCTTTGCAACATTCTAAATTAAACCCAGCAGTTTAATATTCTGCATTCTAAAGATTATCGGCTTATTGCATCTAATCTAAGTACTTAATCAATTTGGTCTGCACATAAATGAAGCATTTCAAAACTAACCGTCTTGTGACAATATTCAGCCGTGTTGACTATATAGCAGATCAAACGTTCATCCTTGTCAGATGTCTGTGATAAAAGGTTGGTCAGTTGAACATAACAAAGACAGCATTCAAATAAACATAAAGAAAGACACCCAAAAAAACAAAAACACAACAAAAAGATTCAACAAAGGTACCTTGATCTGACCATCCATTCCTGTAGCAGCTGCTACAAGTCCTGTGCCACCCTTCGGCAATCTTGCGAAAAGCTTTGTGGCATATGCTTTAAGAATTCTTTGGAATACCTATTTACAGGAAAAAGGAGTCGGAGTATGTGTAAACTATGTCCCTTTTATGAAAAATCACTAAAAATATCCTTATCGTTTCGGCATAGGCATATACCATTGTGAATTGAACAAACCTTGAATAAATTAAACAATGTCTGATTTTTTGTCAGAGCACTGCATCTCTTTAACGTCCTTCTTATGATCAAAAACACCTTCATAAAATAGAGAATAAGGATTTAGGATTAAGCATTCTTCAATGAGTAATGCAGTGCTAATTAAATAGTCGCTTCACCAGAAATAGGTATTCATATGAAATCAGCATGAAAATGAATCAGGCAAATAGTCCCTTCTAGCTTATATTCTTATTGATTTCATGAAGTATGAAGAGGGTTCCATTAATATTGCTTAGACTAAATAGTACGAGAACTCGAAATGAACAGGTCAGAAGCATTCTGTAAGGGATCATTATGGATTTTTTTATTTTATTTTTTATAAATTTTAATAATAATCTCTATTTAACAATACATTCTAGGTGTCTTGATGTATACCTGCATACTGCTAGATAAAATATTAGTTTGACTTCCCTCTTCAATTTCCCATGTTTCTTCCTGTAGTATAAGATGCAAAAACGTGTTAGTCAAGGAGAAAAGGTGTAGAAGGACCTAAAAGTTCACCAACAAACAATCACAATGACCCAAACCTGGACAAGTTTCTCCAAATGCTCCATAAGAGTTTTTTCCTCCAGTTCAACATAGACCGCCAAGTATGGTTCAAAGCATGATGAAATGATCCCTCTAAAATTGAACTGCCAGGTAAATCAATAGCATTCAAGCTAACACTTTGATTAATTCCCATATTCATGAAAGTGAAACTCCGATAAATGAAACAGCTAATGGAGTTATTATACTGATAAGCTGCAACTTCATGTAGGTTACGAAAAACCGAAAATAAAGTCAATCCTAAAAATTGCCATATAGTTTAAGTACAAAATGCAAGAACAGAATCTTTTTGTTTGCCTACTCAATAAATGAGGCAACCAAATTTGAAGTAAGCAAACAATACAAGATGGATGAAGGGGAAAAGATTGTTTCTGATATAAAACAAAAACTCTATTTTTTAATCGTATGTAGTAACTCGTATGAAAATCGAGACAAGAAAAGTTACCCCAGCATCAGGCACAGACAGATCTTTGTGGCCATCTTGGTCCTGGTTAGAAAAATAACTAAGTTAGGCAGGAGTAACATGATGTGAGATATCAGTTTTTGACTATTAGAATATATCAACTAACAGACTAAGTCAAGAATCATTGAATTCATCCATGCCTCATTCTCACTTCCATGATGTGCTGCAAGCCTTTTCTCATATTTCTTTCGAATGTCTGAAATAGTTTGACTGCTGCTCTCAGTTGTATCTTCCCCATTGTCACTTCCTGATTCTTTGCTGCGACTTCCACCACCAAATTTCTCTGCTAATTCTTCCTCAAACTCCAAAGTCCGTTGTAAAGCCTACAAGCACCAATCAATTAGAAGCATCAATTATGCAACTCCTAAAAAGATGTGTAGCTGAAAAGAACATGTTTTTCACCCATATCATCAATGTAGCAGAAACTTAGTAGAGTACATGGCCAAGACTTTGCAATATCTCTTCCTGAGCAAATGGAAACTAAGTAGATAGCAGAACTTATTTGGTCTTATGATTAAGAAATGTGCTTGAGAAGCTGATATTTGACTGTTTTACAGATGAAGGGATATGGGAACATAACTTATAATCTATCATAACAACAGAAGAAAAGCATGTTTAACAGAACGCCAAATGGAATATATATACAGCAGAGATGCACATGCATTTGATGTTAGGCAAGACATCACCACTGGGAAAAAGATTGAACTTAGCACTTCTATACCATGGTGGCATACACTAATTAATTTGAAAAAAGGACCTTACCAGCAACAGTGTTCCAACATCTGGTTTTTCTTTAAGATTGTTGAGGATATCCACCAGTTGTGTCCTGCCCACCCCATAAAGTACTTCATCATGATGTAAAATTCGCCATGAAGTTTATGATATCTTGTTACTCAATGAATATAAACATAAATATGGCAACTGCAACATTATGAAGAGACACCCACTTGCGGTGTCTCTACTAGCAGCAGGACGACAGATCAAAGAGAAACAACAAAAGAGGTCCTACAGGATAATGAAATCAAGATTATACTTATGCTATGCTACTACACATTCAAATCTCATAATACTAAAACTGATTATTCCTTGTCCTCTAAATGGATGTCTATCTTATCGGTCAAACAAGGATGTAAATCTAGGAAAACAGTTTAGCCATAAATAAGGCTAAAACTCATAATCACAAGTTTGACATGTGAGTTCAAAAGAGAGGTAAATCACCAACCTCGTCAACTTGCAGAACTGGATGCAAAGGAGATAAGGGACATGCCATGAAGAGGGGAAAATTTTCCAAATCTCCTCATTGGTTCGTAGGCGGCGCTTGATCCAAGCATATCGTCTTTCTGTTTTATCTAACTTTGCCAATTCTGCCAAATATATAATATACCCAAGTTTCAAATTCTAACTAATAAAGTCAACTTCAGGAAAATTGGATGGCAATAACAAAAATCAAAGTAAAGCAATAAGACAAACCTGCTCCCTCAAAAATTTGCTGGTAAGAAGTAAGCTCTCTACTACAGAAATTCTTTACTAACTCTTCCCTAACTGATGGCTCGAGGGCATCAACAACCAGGCATGCGTCAGATAGCTGCTGCAGTAAATTAGTTTCCTCTGTCTCTTTTCCTGTACCTAAGCTGTACAAAATTACAAGAAAAGAAAGGTTAAAAAGTAAGTCAAAGCACAAAAACTTGTACTCCTAATGTAATAAAAACTCAACTCAAGAGTATGATTAGATAAGCAACTATAAACTCTAAAACAAGACATCTTCTCTAGACTGTTTGACATGTACTCACAAAAACAAAAAAAGGTGATCCTGATCACCTTTTCCTAGATCTTCCAAGTTTAAAATCTACCTAAGCCCAGCCAACAAAAAAGAGCAACGAGAAGAAGAGAATCATAACCCAAGAATATGTTTAGCAACCACTCAGCAGCTCCGTACAATCGTAAAGCAGCAATAAAATTGACTGTACCACACAGAAAGCATTTTGCTCAGGTAGATTTTCATACTTCAAAATTTACACACCTAGAGAAATCCGAGAACACGTGAGACTTCAAAATTTGTTTGATGCTCTTGAACTTTTCTCGTAGCTCTGTGATCTTCTGAAAATCTCTATAAGCCTCAAAATGACTGCATAACTGGTTGACAGCCTGAAATACATACCCAACCCGTGAAATTATAGGAAAGAAAAATCAGGAAAACTGTGATTATATCTACGTCCCATTGGCAATTACAACATATGCCTCAAAGTAAATGTGATTGAACATATTAGCATAAATTTTGTGACTTGATGAACAATATTTCTAATGCAAGAAACACATAGTTCAACTCTGAGCTGCAACCAATGTAGCTCAAAAAAAAAAAAAAAAAAAAAGAAAGGCTGCAAGCATGTGCACACCATGTAATACCTCAAGCTGTGCAGCTGCCTCCTTGTATTGCCTTTTAGAAGCCATAGCTTGAAGTTGTTCTACAGCAGATACTGTCAACAAGAGAAAAGGTGGCATGATTTTTCAGGAATCAGATACCATTTAGAAAGAAAAAAAAGAAAAAAAGGGGGGGGGGGGGGGGGGGTGCATGTAATGCCAGTGTATTCTTCAAATGAACAAGGATTTCCTGATTACCCATGACCCCACACCACTACCACCAAAAAAGGAAAAGAAAAGTAGTACAGACCCTATTAAATTGTTACCCAAAAACATAGATTGTTGCCAAAGAACTCAACAGGTAGCTCCAAGTTTCAACCATAAGCAGTGACCTCAACTAAAAGTATACTTCTTCAACAGTTCATTGAAGAACTGCCATCACTTTATTAGATATTGTTAGCTATTAATTAATTCTCAGATATGTAATGAGTCATACATAGGGAAAACGTTATGCATGGATTAAGAATATCATATTTTCAACAAAAGTAGTCCAGAAAAGTATTAGAAGTAGCAAAATAATACAAAAGGCAAGAGAGGATGATAAAAACACAAGTTCCCAACTGCTCCATCTCCAAGAAGCATATTTAACTTGATTGTCGAGTTTCAATACCATCCACTCCCTCAGACCTTGTGCTCTACAATTAGAAAAGTTACAATCCTTATCTTGATTTGCGGATTAAAGTGGATGCGAACTACTAGGCCATAAGTTCTACCTCCATGCTATCAAGGATCTCCTAACTACCAATACTTCATCAGGAAGAAGTAAAAAAAAATCAATACCGTCTCCATCAAAATCATGTTGCCTTTGATGAGCTAAAACTAGGAAGAGAAAATACTGAAATACTGATAACAAATAGAACTGTCTTAACATAACATTAACCAAATATATTTTTAACATGAATTATTAGCACCTGCATGAGCATTAATAAGAGAGTTCTGTATATAAGCTTTAGTGTATCTCATATACAATAGAACTTCAAGACTAAAACACAACCAGATTCAAAGGACTACAACTAAAACCCAAATAAAACAATATTAAATGGAGTCCTAATCAAACTCCTCTCCAAGATAATCAAGACTAAAAACTTCACCTAGCATAGTAAGACGATGAAGGGCAGTAATCGTTGTAGTTATATGCTTCTTTGCAAAATCCAGTTTCTTGATGTCACGGCATATTTCCTGAACCATTGTTTCACTTTGCTCTGCTTTAGTTTTTATTTCTTGCATTTTGTATAAGAGTTCCTAAGTTCAAATGATAAAATCTAATTAGTCGAATGCTGCATGAGAGAAAATAAAGTTTTTGAGAAATGTGATAAGCAAACAGAGGAGGGTATCTGTTCTAAGAAAATCAAACTAATAAAAGTAATAGACAAACCTGAACAGCACGAGTAGCTGCTGCAAGGTCCTCCCGGGCCTTGCTCCCTGAATTACTCTATAAAAAGATTTAGTCATCATAAACGTGTTAATGGATTAAGATTGTTGAGTACGAAAACTTTATGTTCTTGATAAGCAAGACATCAGTAGAAACCAGCAAGAGTGATTAACTCTTAACCAAAACAAGCAAATATCTCTGCCTCAGAGTCAATTGTTCTGCATCAAACGAAATGAAATAGTATATGGAGAATATAACAAAGAGAAGATGCATATTTTTCTTGACATTCATATAAAAACACCTAGAAGTGAAAGTACTCAATATTTTGATAAGTAGTCCGGGCTATATTTGGTAATATATCAACAACTATAAACAAAACAACGCGAAATCAGAATTATGTATGTGCCACAAGGAGCAAGCAAGTTATTATTGAGAGGACCTTTTTCCGCTTTCATGTTCACTAATCATATCATCTTTACATGAATGACTGAGATATTATTACTAGCTTCATTGGGTTAACAATTTTAACTACTGTTTTCAAAAGTCAGATCTTGAGTGAGCTTCCTTTCCCACCCAAGCCATAAATCTTGTGATCCCCTATTCTCCATTCAATTTATCAAGCCACAACTCACCCAACTGATTCCATACATTCCAGACCAAGCAGGTCAAATTAAACCTCTAAAATTGAAGATCCAATTACAGTCTAAGAACGCCATATCCACCAATTTATCCGCAATAAAATAACTGAATACCAATTGACAATGATACCAACCTGCTGACGAACAGCAGCCAAAATCTCAGCATCCACTCTACGGATTTCACTGTGTATTTTCTGCATAAGGGGCTCAACACCAGATAGAGAGGCCTCTGCATAAGAACCAGCTTCCACATCATCAACAATTGATCTAAGTTCAACAGAGCAACATGCCAACATCTAGAAGTTCAAGTTCCAACAGCACAATTAAACTCGACCTATCTGATTGCAAAGAAAATTTGCTCTTATCCTACTGATTCTAAAAACCCTTTCCAGAAAAATAAATGCACAGAAAAAAGTAGTAAAACGATACGAGCCAGAATTAACTCTTCCTATATGCTAGCCAACTCTGGATCAGTTTTTCTTGGTCTCAAGTTTCCCATTAACTGAAACTGAGCGAAATACATCATTCCAACTTCCAAGCCAACAAGACACTAAAACTCCCCCTCATAAATCCAAATTCTTGAAATATCTCGGCATGAACTCGATAATTCTGAAAAATCCTTCCAACTACAGCTGACGCCAAACCAAAAAGAATATAAAAATCACAGAAACAGAGACAGAGAAAGATGTGCAGAACCTGTGGGGAACATCTGATTGATGTAATCCAAAGCGCTCTGCTTGTCAGGTGCCGCCATTTTGCGCGATCAAAAACTAAAAAAGAGATCGTAATCCAACAACCAATTACTCACAAACACTACAAACTCATCGAACGGATCTGAATCATGCGCTCGAACCGCTGCTTTACTGAATTCGAAACAAAAATGCAGAGACAATCACAAATAATTGAAAACTATGCTACCTGGTCAGTCACCAGTCTCCTTCGCGTCCGGCAATCGAACTGTTTCCCGATCAAAATTCGGAGCTGGAAATGAGCAATTGAGTGAACGAGCGATCCTTTTCCGACTAGTAACTGTCAAATAAAGAAAAAACTTGGATCCCCTTGAGCTTGAGTCGTCAATTTGCCAGCTACAATGAGCAACCAGCCGATTCTCTGCCAATCCCAACTCTCATAGCTATAGTTAACAATCAAAATCGAAACTGTGAGCGATTAAGAAATTTTATTTTGGTATATTATTTATTAATATAATATACTCCATAATTTCATAGCTATTAGATACTCCAAGTATTTTTTTTATCTTAAAAAAGGTTACTCAGTATATCCACGAAATTGAGATAGAGTCTCGTCTAGCGTGGACAAGAGTTTTAAGAAAATTATTAAAATTATTATAAATAAAATAAAGGTACAATTTATAAGGTAGTGTTAATACAAAAAATAGAATAAAAATACATTATTAGGTAAAAAAATGAAATAAAAATACACTTTATAATTAAATACAAAAAAAGGTATGTATGATGGGGGAGGGCTAGAATAAAAACACTCTTAAGTGTATAAAATATAAATGATTTTCAGCCCTTAGATCATCAAGATCTACGGTTGATTCGTAACCCTGATGGATGAATTCGTGGTCCTGGGTTCGAATCCCAAAGGTAGCAAAAAATTATTTTTCACAATTCGTAATCATGTTTGATGAATTCGTAACACTGTTGGATAAAATTCGTACATTAAAAAACGTTTATATTTATATTTTAAGAAGTGTTTTTACCGTAGCCCTCCCCTGTATGATGGTTCAAAAAGTTAAATAAGAATTTTTTTGTGGACATAAAATAATGGATAAATATAACTCTTTTTTCATGAACTGATGGAGTATATTGTATTCTGATTTTTAGAATTAATTTCTTGTTGCTAGTATTATTTTTTTGGGTAAATATCATGAAAACTCATGAACTATTCTCATTTTATCAAAAATACTCTAAAACTTTTGAAATATTCTCTAAACCCTCAAACTATCAGGTTTTTATCAAATATATCCCGCATCTATTTTTCGATTAACAGAAACGTAATGTGGCTCGCCGGATGCCACAATGTAATTTATATTCTATCTTTTAAAATGACATGAAAAAAACGATTTTTTTGCGTACCATATTCTATCGTGTTTATCCCTAATTCTAGGTTATTTGGGTGAATTTCAAACACGATAGGAGTGATTTTTTTATAAATGATATGATACGAAACGACGTCGTTTTTGCAATTACATTTTAAAAAATAGAATATAAATTACATTGTGGCATCCGGCGAGCCACATCACGTTTTTTGTGACTGAAAAATAGATGCGGGATATATTTGATAAAAACCTGATAGTTTGAGGGTTTAAAGAACATTTTAAAAGTTTCAGGATACTTTTGATAAAGCGAGTATACTTCAGGGGTTTTCATGATATTTACCATATTTTCTTTGGTTGCTAAAATTGATAAAATGTTGTGTACGAAATGCAAATTTTCCATCATAGTCAGCGAGTCAATGCGATGTTCAATTAGTTTTTTTTTAAGTGAAATAGTATTGCATTATTATGATAAATCAGTACTAATAATATATAACAACCACAGAGGATAATCCTTCGTTCAAATACGGGGTTGAGCACAAGCTGAAGCTACCCCAAAACAAGCTAAACTATGAGACGTCAAATTGGTGTCTTTATAAACATGATGAATACAAATAAATAGTTGCGATCTTGCAGCCACTAAAATCTCCCGAATATCAACAGGGATGAGGTTCTCCTCATCCGCCGTATTATTAATAGAGGTGATCTTGGGTACACCCGGGTGTATCGTTCAACCGGGTTATATCTTCACTAAAATTTTGACCCATATCCTGATTTGAATCCATATCCTGACCCAACCCATATAAATAATACTATTATGGATACGGGTCAACCCGATTGTACGATACACTCAGGTGTACCCAAGATTTTGTGTTATTAATAAGCGTGCCGCAAGGCATGAATCATTGTACACTTCAATTTGTAAAATCTCATGTTCCATACAAACCATGACACTAAAAATAAAAGTCATCACCTCTGCTATGAGTGAGCCAGACGTTGAAGAAACGTATATAAATTTTGTTTTATATAACTATCTAAAAATAACACTTCAATATATATAATATGTTATATATATAACTATCTAATTTAATTATAATTGAATAGATATAACTAATGAAAGAAACGTATAACAACAACCAATCTAAACCTTATGATTAAATAGATAAGCTAATAAATTATACTCCCTCCGTCCCACGAAATATGACTCAATTTTCTTTTTGGGTTGTCCCACGAAGCTTGATATGTAAAAAAAATTTACCATTTATTCACCTTTTCACTTTTTCACCTACCACATTTAACACACAAAATATCAATTTCTTATTTTATTAATTCCCGTGTCGAAAAGAACTGGATCATGTATGGGACGGAGGGAGTAATTAAATGAATTAAACAAAAAACAAAAATGATTAAAACTAAATCTTAATATCTCTGAGCCCTAAATTCAAGAGCAAGTGCTCATATTTCTTTCACTTTCATATCTCTAGGTTGAATATAAAATCTTATATTGTTTACAATATTGTTTTAGATATTTCTTTATATAAAATTTTGAATTGAATCGAATATTCGAATATCAATTCGAATCGAATACGAATCATATTTATTAGTATGTGAAATGTATTCGAATATTAATTCGAATCTTGAATAATTTAATGAATACAAATAGAATATAGTGATATTCGCTTCGATTCGATTCGTTTACAACCCTAATCAACGACCAAAGCTTGTTGGCTCCAAAATCTCGAAGCTGATAAGGCCGAAATCTTACCACCGAGCTACCAAAAAGGCCCGACCATTCCGTCCCCAATTTTGAGCGCACCCAAAAACTGTAAAAAAGCTGGAACGACGCCCTAAACCCCAATAAACAAACGAACTCGCACTCATAGTGCTCGATACAAATCCGAGCAGGCACGCGAGAGCTACCCGCCAACGCCCAGTAGCTGCCAGCATACAACAGCTCGATAATAGCCCTAGAGCAAATTGCAACAGTCGTGAAATCAAAGACCCACTCATCCCAAAATAAAACATGCAGTCGTAAGGCCAAGCCTCCGAAACCACAACTAAAACATCGGCCACCATGGTCACACCGCAAAGCCCACAACAAGCACCCACCAAGTGCTTTATATTAATATATCTTGCAAAAGTAATAATTTAATTCATATATAAATAATTAAACAAACATTCAATAGTATCTTCCAAAGTTAAATAATTCTAACTTAATAAGTAATTATATATAAGTGTCATAGAAAAAATAATTATATTTCAAAGCTCAAATTTTTCATTTTCTTGTGGCATCACAGGCTAGTCCACCATTAATCCTAAATTTAAATTTAACACTAGGAGAGCAAAAAGTAATATAGACTAAAAAAAGTACTTATATTTCAAAGCTCAAATCTAGATGATATAATATACTCCCTCCGTCCCGCTAAAGTTGGCAACATTCGTTTCGGCACGGAGATTAAGAAATTGAGTGTTATATGTTTTAATAGGGTGTCGCCTACAATTGTTGACCAAATTAGTGAGTAATTGTTGACTTAATTAAAGTAATTTTGGCATTTTTAGAAAGTGGCCTACAATTGTTGACCAAATTAGTGAGTAATTGTTGACTTAATTAAAGTAAACTTTTGCCATTTTTAGAAAGTGGCCAACTTTAGTGGGACACCCAAAATAGAAATGTTGCCAACTTTAATGGGACGGAGGGAGTAACAAATATGGTTGCAAAAAATTATTTTCTTAATCATATTTATTACAGTATATATTAAACTGATTATATATGAGTATTATTTTTTGTTAAAAAAATGTTTGGGGGGCCATGGGCACTAGCGCCCTACGTGGCTCCATTTTTGACGAAAATCATCTTCGACACAACGTGCACACATGAAATAAAATACGAGATAAACAAAAATGGAATAGAGCAAGCAGGTTGGCAAATGGCAAGCATTTAGTATACATCAATCTGAACGACTGAAACTAATTCACTAATTAAAGTATACAAATGTGGTAATTCATACTACATAACTACTCCCAAAAGTGCATTGCATTAAATCAAGCAAATCTCGATATATGCTCCTTCTACCTAAGCTAATAGTACATTGCTAAATCTTCTAAGGCGAAGCTCCATTCTCCTATTGTAATTTAACATGCAAGTTCATTGCGAATTTTCTGTACAAAAAGAAAAAAGTTAAAATTAAGTACAAGAAGGTCTTTTATTGCTCTCTACTTGTTTTCTTGAATTGATTAATAACAACTTATAGCTTGAATTTGATGCATATAACAAGCCAGAAAACGTTGGTACATAGTAAATTACGGGATAGATGATCTCATATGAAATTATTAGGACATTTTGTCTTGAGCTATACCTGATACATGTCCCGGCATTGATGTTGAACCCATGCCACTGTCTATGCCACTATACGTAGATTGAACGTTGGGATCGCTCTTGAATTCATGGGATGATTTAGAGCTACTAGAGATGAAGCTGTGGTTAGGAGTGGAAGCTGTACTTCCACCTATTAGAAAGTTGCACATATTATCTTCACCAAGCTCTCTCAGCTTGTTAAGCTCAGGCACAATGATCTTGCCAAGATCCGGCCTGTCTTTGCGCCTGAGCTCCGCGCATTGCAAAGCCAGCTTGGCGTAGTTTAAAGTCTCTTCCATGGGCCAATCGGGGACGGTGGGATCGAGCATCTGCGGCAAGGTTCCCTTTTCAATGGCATTGCCAATATGGTGAGTCAAGCCCATCGCGGGCTTGGCCGTGATGATCTGCAACAACACGATTCCTAGCGAGTAGACATCAGATTTCACGCCTAACATGCCCGTCTGCTGGTATTCTGGGTCGATGTAGCAGAACGTCCCTGCTGTGGAGGTCATCCTGTACTGTGTAACATCATCCGCCACGGATGGTGGGACCAGTCTTGCCAGACCTACGTCGCTTATCTTGCTGACGTAGTTCTGGTCTAGCAAGATATTTCCGGGTTTGAGGTCGCGGTGGACCAGTGGCTCTGGCTTCGTCTGGTGGAGGAAATGTAGCCCTGTGGCAATCTCTGCAGCAATCCTGTACCGAAGCTGCCACGTCAGAGGCCGTGTGTTTCCCCTTCTGTGGAGACGGTCTTCTAGGCTTCCGTTGGCCATGTACTCGTAGACTAGGCAACCGTACTCGGGGCAAGCTCCTAGCAGAAGTACCATGTTTGGATGTCTTAAGCAGCTCAACACTTCAACCTGCACAGATATAGGAACATATAAGACAATGAAGCATAGTTCAATTGGCAAGATGATTTTTTTTCCTTGCCTCTTGTTGAAACTGTGATCTCCCTTGAGCTGCATCAGGCCGTAGGACTTTAACTGCTACTGGTGTGTGGTCAAGGGAGCACTTGTAGACAGGGCCGTAGCCACCTTCCCCGATCTTGCGCGACTCGTGGAAGTAATCGGTGGCTTCCTCAATCTCTTCAATGGAGTATCTTCTGTATCTCAAGGGCGTCATAATGAGTCCATTTTCATCGCCGTCCTGCATCGACCTCTTCTCTGCCTCGACTCTTCTTTGAGATTCAAGCTCTGCGACCCTATGAGCTGCTTCAACGTTCTCCAACGCTGTTTTGTACCTGGCTTTCTCTTGCTCCGCTGTCACTCGCGCCGCCTCCTCTGCTGTCCGCGCCTCCTCCAGCCTCTTTTCCTCGTCTACCCTCCACCGGTGTAGCTCAACCGCCTGCAGCCGGAAAAAGTTGTGACAAAATTAATGAAAGCATATTCTTGAAATTAGGCCTAATTTTGTGATCTCATCTTACCTTTTGCTTGGCTGTTAGGGCCTCCTTACAAGCTGTGCTGTACATATCCATTGTTTTCTGCAACTCCAGCTTTAGCCTTCTCATTTCAGCCTCCACCTCATCCTGTACAGTCCTCCTATTCAAATACGAAAATAGAAAAAGTATATGTTGATTTGATCATTCGATTCTTACATTTTCCATTGATGCTGTGGAATATTCGGAAAAAGAACTCATCTCATTGTATCTTGGCCCAGAACGCATCGATCCGAAGCTACTCTCGGAGCTAACCGAAACTCGAGAGCTCCGGCTCGGATCCATGCCGTCGTAGAGCAGAGGATCCATAAATCTGCTATCTGTACTCGGCCTCTCTGAACTAATGAAAGATATATCTGTATCATTGTCAGATAGATCCATAAACATGTTTGGGTTATAGCCTCGCGTCAAAATTGGCGACCTGCGCAAACACAAACAACAAAGCCTCAATGTCTCTGTCACCAATCGTGTTACACATTTCGTGTTATTAAAAAAAAATTACTTGCTCATCATGTCAGTGTCTTCAGCAATGACCTTGCGAGGAGGCGTCCTGTCCGGACCTGCTCGGACACAATTATCACATTATTATGATTTGAGGGAGCGCTGAAAGACATCATAAATACACACAGACCTTTGCTAGGTAGGTGTCGTGGCGTGGTGCGTGCTGTGGGAGATATTACAGCATTGTTGTTACTGTTATTATTATTGTTGCTCTGCTCCTGCAATTGTTGTAAGTGCGGCAAGAGTGGGGAGGCAAATGGCGCTTGTCGAGAAGCATTTCGGACAGACGAAAGCTTCGTTTTCGAGATGACGTAGACTGTGCAGAACTCCGGTGATGATTTCGACACGCTTGTCGGAACATCTACCGTCTTCAATCTTCTGCACTACGATAAAACAACATTGTCACCCAAAACATATTAATTCAACTTAAAAACTTGCATTTTATAGGAATTAGGGAGCTTCACCTAATGAAGCCATGGCGAGATGCTCCAAGAACTAAATTCTCTATTGCAGCATGTGCAGTGTATTCCGTTATGGCCTTGGCAATGTCCATGTCCTCCAGCACCACATCGAAACATAATATCTGCACATTTAAATTTTCTCATCATAAAAAATTAAATTCAACAACACAAGAACATATATATCACTTACATCTTTACGCGTGCAGAAGCAATGGAAGGTGAGGAACAAATCTCTAGTCGGTTTTTCAAGAACTATATCACTGCCACTACCATTGATGCCGGTAAGGGCATAGTTGCAACCTGCATCTAAATCATGAAAAATAAATTCCAAAACTTCCACTTTATCAAAGGAAAAATGTTACACTCCATCATATCACTAAACCCCTCCAACTTGTCCTCCAATATAGATGAAACATTGTGATCATGTTGCATGGGCGCATGCAGACATAGTAAAGGTGGGAAGACATGAAAACAGACACATACATGAATTCGCAGAGGACCTCTGAAGGACGTGGATGAGGATGACGGTCTGGCCCTTGGCAAGGAGATTCTCAATGGCCCATTGGATGGCGTGTCGACTCGCTTTGTCCGTGTCTATGGCTACAGCAACCAGCCCATTTCGACCACCTTTTCTTCCTCGACTACTTGCCTTTCCATTTGGAAGCCACATTGTTTAAAATTCATGCACATAGACGTCTTCCTCTTCTAATTCTATCTTTTTTTAATCTTCTGATATCATAGGTTAGCTCACTTTTTCTTGTTTGTGGAGATGGAAAAGTCTATCATTTGATTTTTTTTGTTTTGTTTCTAATTTTTGGTGCAGAAAATTTTTTGTTGGTTGAGGAATCTGAAATCATTAAGGAAAGCATAACAAAAGGCATGCCGCAAATCTCTCCAGGTTTTTCTGACTATGAAAGAAATAGGACTGGTGGTTTAAATTTAATTTTGTTAAATTAATTTGGCGTGCGCAAGTGAAAAAGAAAAAAAAAAAGAGAAAATGCTACAACTAGTAACATTTACTATTTATTCGATTTTCTTTCCTTATCTTTTATTTTCTTTTAAGATATCGTGGAGTAGAGCTAGATCTTGTGTAACATCTTCTATTATATCAATTCATTATTGTTATGTGTAGTACTTTTTTTTGAATTAAAATCAGAAGAGGTATCTAAATATAATCAAATAAGTAACCTACACACATACGTGCAGAACCTCAATACCACACAAAAGTGAGAAAATAATCGCATGCAGACGGGACCACTACCCATATAAAAGGGGAAAAACTACACCGTTTACAGGTGAGGCTGAACCCAAGATGTCCGTTATGCGTAGTACTTATTTTAGCGAAAATTCACAAAAGCTAGTAAACTTTTGTACATGTAACGTATAATTCAAGAACTTAATTTCAAAAAATGTACAATGATGCGATTAATAATCTGGCTCACCGTAAGGCTGGATTCCGAACATTAAATTATAAAATCTATGTTAGGGCCTCCACTATAATGCTACCCCATAATGATGCCAAATGTGTGTCACCTCAACAATTACCTCATTTTTTAACTATCTCATATTTTCTCCACTATAAGACTACCTCATATTTAACTATTTATGGACCCCACTATTATAATAAAATAAAAAAAAAACAGCATAAAATAAATGACTCAAAAGGAAATCAATATAAATTCAAAGTGTGGGCCCCATTGCTGGCAGAAACTTCCCAAGTAGCCAATTTGCTACCTCTATTTTCGCTACCCCATGTTTGCTTGCTTTTCACTATGGTACTACCCAGGTAATTAGTGGGAACTACCTCCCATAGTGGATGACCTTAATCCCAATTAAATAGAGTTGGACTAATGCGATTCACTAGTAATTTGAACCAATCCCATTCAATCAAATATTTTGTTCTTTCATGATAGAGAGCAAATTCCAATATTTCACTTTGAATATGATCGATTCATAATCGTGAGAATCACAGTTAAAAAAATAAATTATATTGAATATATAAACTCATTCCATATACTAAAGAATAAATAAAATTTTCGCTCATTAAATTCAAGTATTGCATGCATTCACCTTATCATACTCATAGAAGGACTAAACATAATTCTTAACCCTAACAATAATTAAAATTTGAACCCTTTTATATGAGAATATACACAGAGATACATACTAGTATCATATTAATATATTGTTTGGGTTAAATATCCAATCCAAATTTTGAAACATTACTCAAATGCTTAAACTTTAAAAATGTCCAATACAATCAAAAATTTGATTCAAAACTACCACTATACACTCAACTCAAGTCGTCGACAATGACTGATTATCAACGTTATCGTCAATTTTAGTCTCCATGTTTTCCCCATTTCCCTTTTTGTTTTCCTTTCACAGCTACGCAAACCTAGCACGTTTGAAAACCAACGATTTAGTTTAGCAGATTCTTTTGGTGCCAAAAAAAAGGGATGCATCTATGGCCGTCGATGAGGCTGAGGGACTCGTTCAAGGAGAATTACTTGAAGAAACTGGACTGGAATCTTCATCGAATGAACATCGAAACGCGGCAGCAGCAGCGAAATCAGTCTGATTTCGCTCAGCAAAAGCTTCTGGAAACCGACAAGCGTGATTCGGAAGCTTCAGGGTGTGGAGGCATTGCTGTGATATTGAGAGAAATTCTCATGATTCTCTCATGCTGTTACTGTTGTTTCTGCTGTGGAGGTAACTCACTTTACCGGTGCTCTTAATCATTGTATTTGTGGTGTGTGTGGAATTGATTTTGCTGAAGAATAGTAGAATTGAGAACGGAATTTGAAATTGGGGCTTATCCTCATAATAATTGATAAAGCTTTTGGTGCAATTGTTTTTGTTTTATCGATGTTCGGATTGCCATGTGGATTTATGATGATATGTTTTGTGAGTGTGATTTGTGATTAGGAAAAAGGGTGTGGCTGGTATGCTTTGGTGTTCATTGTCTTCACAAATTGTTTGAGAATTTCAAAGAATCTACTTGATCAACATCAAAGGGATGAGTTTAGTTCCCATGGACTGAAATTTGATAACAAATTTAATGTTTCTACCTCCAACCTCAACTTAATCTATGTGGTTGATTGAAGTTTTTGCTAGTATGGATCAATCTACCCATGATAATTTCTGTGTTATAGCTCCAACCTCATTTAAACCTGCTAAGGATCCATTTGTAAAACCTCAGTTTGATATATGTAGCTGATTGTAACCCGTGCACATCATTGATTAACGAACTAGAAGCATGTGAAACTGTTAGCTTAGTTATTTCTTGGTGCTAGTTAGCTAGACTTATCTAATTCAGATTCGTGTGTGAACGTTTAATGAACAAACTATGAGTACAAACGTGTTAGCCCTGAGGGTTTCTTCTTTCCCCTTCAGCTTGTGTTTTTGATGAAGAAAGCAGCTGAAACACAGAGGAACCCCGAATCCTGGAACTTGGACTTGTAAAGAATAGATGGTAAAGGAAACATTCAATTTCAAATGTGGTAGACCTTATCTCTATTTATAGTAATGACTAGCTCTTTCAACATTTATTTTGATCTTTTCTGAATCTATATTCAGAAACTGCTCAAACACTTAGTCATGCCTTTTAGTGTGAGTTTGAGCGATTGCAGAATGTCAAGAACTGTAATTTCATTTTGGCATTTCAACTAAATCCAAGCCAATGCCATTGCTCATTCTGCTTGATTAAGTTACGCGTATATTGTTTATAGGCTAGAGTCATAAAAGCTTGACCATGATATGAAGTTCACCTCCTGCCTATGTTGTATAATGTGTTAGGCGTTATTTAGACCCCTCGCTAGGGCTGAGGACCTAATAAGTGTCGCGACTCTAGATGGGGTTAGAACTTAAACGCTGCCAATTTGGGGAAGCTAGAAGCACCAATGACCGCCTAATGACTTGGTTTGGCATGATAAAGGTGGGTGGGGATTTCCTTTAAATTCATTCCTATCTTCTACAACAACAATTTATATCAAGTACTTGAGGTGTTCAGGGCGACAATCTGACTCAAAAAATTTGTATGTTCATAGATATATTGGTTATGATCGTCTATACTGCACATGAATGAATTGTTGGTCTGAAATTGTTGTTTTCTTGAACAAATCATTAAAATGGATTTTCTTTTTATATTATAGTATGCTGCTAACCTTATTACATTTTTTTTCTTCACATTTCATCTTTTGTAGATTAAAATCAATAGAATATAGAAAGTTGAGGGTAATTTTCTTATTACATCTGCAAAGGATTGTGAATCTTATCTGTTCATTCATAACAAATACAAGAAGATTGAGTTGGGCACTTGGGCCGTTACAACAACTTTTGTTCCCACTCCCAGCCAGGTATTTATTATGCATTCTGTCACTTTCCTCTCTTCATTATTACTACGATTGCTTTTCGTTATGGTTGAAAATGTAGAATAAGCCATTTCGTTTTGAATTAGTTTTTTAATTAATTGGAAAAAATTGTTAAAGACTTGTTATAAGTGAATTAAGCTAAATTTGGGTAATATTTGTTTGTGTGAACTAGCTTGTGGAATATGAAAATTATTGGTTTGGTATATAACTTGTAAATTTTGTACTTCATATATGATCTGAATAGACGTATATAGTTAATTTGTTGGATAGAAGAGAATATTAAATTACACGACACATTACATTTTTTTAGAATATACTATTATACCTGAATAGGATGTTTTTGTAGTATAGGAATTGGTTTTTGGAGAATTGCTTACTATGAAAATTAATCTGTCTCAACGTGGTCCATGTCCACCATCAATATAATGATCAAATTTCATATCTATAATTGTAGGTGGGGATTGGATTGAATCCCATGCACCGTGATGTTCCAATCACGCCTCGTTTGTAAAATCGACATATATGTACTTATTATGAAGTTTTGTACGAGACCATCTGAGTGAGACAAATTAAGATCGGTATTCACACTCATATTTTAATAGCATATTTGGTCTCTCACAAGTTTCTTGTGATCTATCATATGTTATCACACATTTAATATCAGTAATATATATTTCTATCACTATCATAAAACTGGACTACTTTTTTTGTAGATTTTAATGTATCTATAATCTCCTTTATATTTTAATTTCTAAAAATTATTTAGTAATATATATATATATATATATATATATATATATATAATAACATTTTTGTATGTAAAGTTCTGTAAAATTGTGAAAAAAAATTACTCATTTTTGTTACATGTATAATGTATATATATATACACACATTTTGTAGTTTATTTAAAGTATATGTGCATCACAACTGGCACTACCATTTTGCTAGTTTCTTCAAATTAAAAAAAAAAACCCTCTGGTTAGGACTTCTCCAAAGAGAACGGAAGTCTAGTGGATAAGGAATCGTAAAGTTAAATATTATTTAAATTATTAAAAGATTAATGTGTACTAGGGTCTCCTCCAGTAAATTTGCCAAATCACCAACTCAGATGATCTTTTATTTACCAGCATACTTTATACATTGGTTAATTTGGTTTCTATATTTTATTCGAATTCGGATTCATATTAAAACACACACTCCATTCCTTTGATATCGTGTTTGGCGGAAAACTCGATGGAGGCAGCCATCGCTCTTATCAGGGTTTTGATAATTCCTACGTCTCTCTCTCTCTCTCTCTCTCTCTCTCTCTTTTTTGAACAAATAATTCCTATATCTCGACACAGATATAACTATGACACAGTTTATACAAATAGACACGAAGGTGACACAATTTCATTTGTTCTACTACGGTACAATAACTCCGTGATTAAAATCTGGTTTTGTACAAAATAGCACAAATATTATATTTTTTACATAGGATTAATAATGATTCTTCATTTTTTCATGTGAAATAGGTAAACTTAATTTTGCAAGACACAAATAATAATGATAATAATAATAATAATATTATTATTATGATAGGGACCAACATTGAATGTAACATGATATCATTATTTTGATACTATATGAACACGCTACATAAATATAAATATATATATATTGACACTCTTGAATACACCTACCTCCTCAAAAATAAGAAATAAACCTACGTAGAACACACAATACGTGTCCCGTAAAAATACCATTTGGTGGATGCAGAGGCCCTATCGAATACTACTTAATTTCCTATATTCGGCGCCAATTAAATGACTTAAAAGTTAGAACCAAGGTAAATTTTTAAGCTTACTTATTTCTTTCTTGGTTTTTAGCCAAAAAGATATACTGTAAAAATCGAGAAAGAGTAATTTTTTTTTACCAGTACACTCTACTCTTAGCACTCTAGCATCATCACATTCATATAGTTCTATCAACAACAAACAATCAATGTCATACCAATAAATCCAACGCAATCTTCACCCCAGCCGCAGCTCCAGCCCCCCTATGGCGAAGTTGAAGCACCCAGTTGCAGAAGCCAACGAGACGAGCCCGTTCGGCTCACTCAGTCCGGACGAGTTCTACGCCCACCACTCAGTGAGCCACGGCTCCGAGTTCATCACCAGCAAAAAGGGAAACCTCAAGCTCTTCACGCAGTGGTGGACGCCGCAGCACTCGGCCCCGCTGAGGGGCGTCGTCTGCGTCGTGCACGGATACACCGGCGAGTCCAGCTGGTTCGTCCAGCTCACCGCCGTCCACGTGGCCAAGCACGGCTTCGCCGTCTGCGCCATCGACCACATGGGCCACGGCTACTCCGAGGGCCTAATCGCGCACCTGCCGGACATCAATGTCGTCGTCGATGACTGCATCTCCTTTTTCAACGGATTCCGCGCGCGGTACGCGCCGGATCTGCCGGCCTTCCTCTACGCGGAGTCGCTCGGCGGCGCGATCGCGCTGCTCATCTCGCTCCGCCGCGACGGGATCGTGCCGGAGAGGAGGTTCGACGGCGTCGTGCTGAACGGCGCGATGTGCGGGATCAGCGACAAGTTCAAGCCGCCGTGGCCGCTGGAGCATTTCCTCTCGATCGCAGCGTTTCTCGTGCCGACTTGGTCCGTCGTGCCCACGCGCGGCTCCCTACCTAACGTTTCATTCAAGGTGATTTCCAATTTATTCAATTTTGATTGTGTTTGAATAATTGTGCTGAAACATGATGAAATTTCTTAGAAATGATACTTCAATTTCAGCTGTTGTAATTGAGATATTTTCAATTCAAGCTTTTATTGATGGCTAATGTGTACAATTTGATTTGATGATTATATTTGTTAATTGGTGGCGCGTGAAAAAGGTGGAGTGGAAGCGGAAACTGGCGCTTGCAAGCCCTCGGCGGCCGATGATAAGGCCACGCGCCGCCACAGCACAAGAGCTGATGAGGCTGAGCAGGGAGCTGCAGGGGAGGTTCGACGAAGTGGACATACCGTTCCTCATTGTACACGGCGGCGACGACATCGTCTGTGACCCTGCCTGCGCGGAGGAGCTCTACCACCGCGCCGCCAGCAAGGACAAGACCCTGCGTATATACCCCGGAATGTGGCACCAGCTGGCCGGCGAGACCGACGAGGACGTCGAGCTCGTCTTCGGGGAGGTGGTCGACTGGCTCCTCGCCAGATCGGAGCGGGCAGAAGCAGCCGAAGGCGGCTAAGATGGGGTGGTTGATGCTTGTGACTTGTGAGAATGTACACCAACTGATCAATGCCTGATATATGTGAAATCACTATTTCGATTTCTAATTTTCTGATTTATAGTGTCTTATCTTTATGAAATTGAGCGAAATAATTTTACTGAAAATAGAAAAAGATAAAATTTTGAGGGACAAATTAAAATGACAAAAGGGATAAAGAATTAGGAGACCGGAGAGTATTTCATTATACACCACTCAATCGTATATACATGATATCATCATAAATAAAATAAGCACAACCAGAAGAATAGATGATATCTACTGCAAAAATTGTACTAGTATCATAAAAATAAAAGAGCTTGCATATGATGAAAAAACATTGAATCAAAAAGTCCAGTGTCATCTTCTCATACCAAGAACAGAAAGTCCTCCACCATCCATCTCCATCCCCGACGCGTCGCCGTTTTGGGAAACGTCGTTCCTCGATTCATTCCCGATCCAGTCATCGACTAGGTCGAGCTCATCGGACCCAATGTAGGTGGTCTTGCCAGGTACAAAGTTCTGCAGCTGCATGTTGTACCTAAGGAAGACCATATCCCTCAGCCTCTCCTGCCCATCTTCATTCCTTCTCTTATTGAGAAGTGCCTCTGCTAAGCTTCTGTTGAGCTGAAACTTGGCTGCTCCGTCGCACGTCTGGCTCAGAACTCGAACCACCAGCCTCTGCAGCTCAGGGCACTCCCCACCATATCTCAACCACCAAAGTGCTACAACAACAACACAGTTTAGAGAGAGAAACTTCAATGAAGAATGGCATATGATATGTGAGGAAGAGAGGGCCAGGGGAAGAGGTATTAACCTGGAGAAATATTTGATCTTCGATCTTCAGCAACTCCAGCAGCCATGGCACCTTTGGCAGTTCTGTACTGCTCCATCTGGACAGTAATCCGATCCTGCATCTGAAAGTCAGCAGTGGAACGAACAATGCAGCAGCACAAGCCGGTGACAACTTCAGGGTCGATAAACACATCAGTCGAGAAGAAGAGATTGGGGTTAAAGTAGTATCCTGTAGAGTGAAGAGGGCTGTAGAGGGACTCGTTCCAAACATCATCGATTGCTTGCCAAAACGGTGCATACGCGGATTTCTTCTTGAACCCCTCCTTGATGGTTTCCTTGGCCTGATCAATGGTCTCGTATATATACCCCATGTGATCGTTGCCACTCTTGTTCATCCATTCTATGACGCGCACAAGAGGTATAGCGCCTTTCAGAATAGTCACGGCCCCAGTCCAGAACAAACGATCCGCCACCAACTCAGCCACTCTTCTTCCCTCCATGGTTGACATCAGAATCGAACTTTGAGAATGAGAGGAGGACAACATTGTCTTCAAAGTCTCCTTATTTATCACTATATTCTCAAGCACTAGAAAAGGCCTTATCGACCTCGTCCTCGAAGAATCAACCAGGCCACTCCCATTCGTCTGCTCTTGCATATACTTCAGAGCAATCGGGTTGCTGTGGACGAATCTAGTGATGATCTTCGCCTTCTCCAGCGTCTGTTTGATGAGATCCATGCTCCCCAGTTTCTCCAGCATAAGCTCAATGCAGTGGGAAGCACTCACCGTCCAAAAGATGGGCCGGTACCTCTCCATGAGCTGCGTACCGGCCTCCTTCATGAAGGCCGAGCTCGAGTACGTCATGATCTGCACCACATTCTGGACTCCAACCTCCGCCAGAATCTTGGCGAAGAAGGTCTGCATAGCATCCATGTTTTTGAGACAATCACTAATGTCAGAAGAGTGAAGATACACAGTACCTTTCGGGCAATCCACCAGAACATTCACCAAACTCCGGCCGTTTGCATCCGTCCATCCATCAAGCATGATGGTGCAACCAGTTTCAGCCCATGATCTTCTAATCTCATCAACTCGTTGGTTCATTTCTTTGATCACATCTTCAAAGATCCATCCTTTTAACTCCTCGACTGTAGGAGCTTGACACTGCATCCCCCTCCGACAGAAAAGGGAGATCATGCTCTGGAAGCTCGGAGAATTGACAGCATCGAAATCCAATCCATTCTCATAAAAGAATCTACCGATGTGCATCTTCGCTTCCTTTACCAAAGCCTCAGCAGCGGTGGTGGGAGAGATATGAGGACATTCCAATGTCTCCCTGCCCTGGCAAGAAGTTGATGCCACCCCGTTGTTTTCTGATGATGCACTTCTATATCGCCTCTCATCAACGGCTCCGTGTCTCACAATACGCCCTGTTGTATCCATCTCAGTGTACTGATTTTTGTTTTCACAAACAACTTGCTCGTTCGAAACTTATTTTAGAATACTCTTCACCTTCTCGACCTACCAAAGAGCATTAGTTAGTAACAGAACTTCATCTTCACGATGAACTTGATGCCATTTTTGCATGATTATTATAAACTCATTTTCTCTAAAATATAAGTAGACATCAGAGTAGATGTATTTTATTATTTCAATAGCATCCTTAGTATTGTTTTATAGGTTTCCATTGAAACAAAAAAGGCAATCACAAATTAACTCATAATATGCATATAGCTATTTTCTCTTAGAGCACGTCTAGTTTCCTCTCTTTAGGCATATCAAGAAAAATGTAACAAAGCACAAGTTTTGGAAAATAAAATAAGCTATTGGTACACATTATAACAAAAAAATCTATCACAGCATGAAGCCAACACACAGAAGCCGAAAATCTTCTAGAACTTCATCTCTCCATTTCAACGATTAAGAAAATCCGTTTCGTCATAAAGTTCAATGGACGAAACATATTTCTCTAGAACATATCAAGAAAAGCCTCTTAATCATGTCTCCATCTTCAACTTCTTGCCAAATGTAAAGCAAATAATCTCACACAAACTCGTTACAGAACCTGATTTTCCCATTAAAAGCCTCCTAGTGAGAATGACTCTTGTCACTAAGGATAGCAATTAATACATTTTCCGTCTTCTATCTCTGTATTTTCTTGCAAAGTTATTACATGGAAGTGGATTGTTATTAAGGAAGGGCATCATTTATCAAATAGACATAACAAACAAATTACAGAAAATTGAACATTAATCTTTATCAATAACACAATGTAGTTCAAAAGAACTGAACATAAAATTTTTCTCATATAACTAAGCAAAGTTTTAGCATCCTGTCATACATATTTAGCCTTGATCCCGTTGATTTAATTTCGAAGTTTTTTTTTTTTTTGGGACGAGGGAAACTACTGATGACTAAAATCATAAACTTAGACAACTACGGTCGAGCAATGCTATGATTCACCCTTGTGAAGTTCCAAAAATAATCGACTTTAAATCAACCTCCCATGAAAAAAAAAAAAAACATAACTTGAACAAAATAATCTAATTCTTGAAAATAATAATAATAAAAGAAATATTTAAAGAAAAAAGTCATTTTGATTCGGCACCAAAAATGAACACTCAAACAAAACGAGGACAAACCTCACGAAAATGGGTAGTTAGAGACACGAAATCACAAACACCATTTCAAAAACTACAACTTTGTCACACTCATTTCATCATACATCTTTCCATCACAACGCCCCCATCAAATCAGACCAACAGTTGGGACTTTATCACAAACAGAAATCACACAAAGAGGAGCGAAAAAAATTACAAAGACAAAATCTATGTTGAGCCCCATTAATCCTCCATTTTTGAAAGAAAAGCTTGTCAAAACCCCATGAATGAAATGTAGAAACGAAGCATCA